>NW_019101246.1:0-20120 GCF_001856785.1 Myzus persicae | reverse complement strand
GAAGGTTCATCTTGAATATTTTCAGTCGAAGTTCTAAAACCTGATTTTGTAAAACAGTTTATGATCGTTTCTTTTTTTTACGTTTCGCCATGCTTTATCGCATAGCCGTATAGCATCCAATATGTTTATTACAATTTGATTATTATCATTTATAGCCGATATAATTATTTTTATCATTTCTTTTCTGTAAAATTAAGATTTTTATTTTTTCGGAGACCATTTTTTTATCTAATTTCATTAACCACAAATTAAAAATTTCAGACGTCATCCAGGTTTTTTTGTTCGCATAATAATCTAATGGTAATGATTTTATTTGTTTAAAACATCGTGGTTTTTTCGACTTACCAATCAGCAGTGGTCTTAATTTTTCTGTGCCCGATATATTTGCCCCTAACAGAAGTGTTACTCTTTCTTTACTATGTTTTCCACCTGAACAAGATTGGCCTTTAAATATGAATGTTTTGTCAGGTAAACATTTGAAAAATAATCCTGTTTCATCTACATTAAAAATATCGTCTGGTGAATAATTTTCGATGAGTTTCGGTAAATTATTTATCCATACGGAACATTTTTGTAGATCTACAGCGCCATTATCACCACAAACTTGTTTAAATACAACGCTATTTCTGATTTTCCAATTTGTTAACCATCCACTGCTAGCTTTAAAATGTTCATGCCCTAACTTATGTCCAAACTCTTCAGCTTTTTCTCGTAGAATAAGTCCATTAATTGGAATTTTTCTGTCAAGACATTGTTGAAACCATTTTAATAAACATGATTCTATGTCAGAGTATTCTCCTAGTTTCATTTTTTTTCTAGTTGCCGAGTTTTCGTTAAAGTTTTTTAAAATTACATCTTTATTTTTTATTATTGTAGATAATGTTTTTTCCGGAATTCCAAAATCTTTGGCTATGTCTTGTTTTTTTTTTCGCCTTTTTCAATAATTTTAAGCAAATTCACTTTTTCTGCAAGTGATAATGTTGTTAATTTTCTTTTTTGAGCCATAATAACCACTGATTAACACTGTCACACTCACACGATAAACGATTAAACGAACAAACAGACGGCAGAACTAAAACTGATTGTATCAAAGTTATCAACAGTTAAATTACGGTCGGGTTTTACGAAAAATAATCGCCTTGATAAACTATTTTTAGTACTAAATTTGCATAAGAAAATTAGAGATATCAGGAACTTGTCAAATTAATTTTCGAGTTAACAAGATTATATAAACATTAAGTGTTATTGTTATTTGAAGGGGAATTTTATTTCTTCGAGATATCAAGAATTTCGAGTTATCGAGGTTCGAGTTACCGAGAGTCGACTGTATTATAAAAATGAAAACGTTTATAAATGTATTGAGTAGGTATTCTTAAATGATGACTGACCTTAACAGGAATCAATACCATCATTTCTGTCTTGGTCTAACACACATATGGCTTTAGACGTATTGCTTTCCAGTTGAACCGATTCATCTAATTAATTGCTAATCACCTATTCTAAAAACAGAAATTATTAATTCATCCAGAATACTTGAGGTCGACGTTCAAATAATGTTGATATTCTAACCATGAAATTCTTAAAAACGTTCCTTACTCCTGTGTCGCTCAAGTGTTCGACCAAGACAGAAAATCATGGTATTGATTGCCCCGAATGACCATTTTGACTATTTTTGACTGACATCGATTTCAATATAAATGTAGACTTTTTGTATTCAACAGCATTTTTAACATCCTTTACTTTGTTTGAGAGTACGTTAATTGAATTTAACAAAAAGTTTTATTATTGCAGTTACATATTTTCTTTTAAAAGTATGATATATGTAGGCATAATCATAAACATTGATTTGTATGCTGTAAAATTGTACATCTTAAAATACTCATAACTAGATTTAAAATAAATATTTTAAAAATTCTTTGGGATTCCCTGGAGAATAATCTTAGCTTTAATATGCAGAACTCAAGATAAACGTGATCTGTTAAATCGATTGTTTAAATAAAATTTTCTAATAATTTTGAAACATTGATATGCATCCTTGAACACACCCAATCACATCAATGCTAAAACCAAATTTCTTTCTAGCTATTTTAACAATCTTGTCGTGTACTTAATGACCAATAAGGTTTATAGATTAATATTTGATAGCGATTAAGCGACAATAATATTATAGCGGCTATCTGCAGTAGATAAGTCAGTCGACGATTATTGCGTGTGTCGATCGCAACTCCGTATAGGCATCACGGCCGCCTCGGATCTCGAATAATATACCTACTATAATTATGATTATACTAAATAAAAGTTATACAGTTTAAAGCGGTGTATATTGATTATTTCATTTTTTAATATACGCAACAAATCTAAAATATCTATAAGTAATGATTGATTGATGTCTATTATTCAAACACCCACAGTATATGAGTATAATAATAGTGCAAATAATGCTCCGTATGTAGTTTTTTCATTAATAAGTTACAAAATGTAAGTACTTCTGTTGCCTACGAGGGCATTGAACCTATCGTATGCAATAAGTTTGTAAGCAAATAAAAATAGTTCGTATAGTATAATTCTAATGTATTACAAGTATAATTAAATTTCAGATGATAGCCAAAAAGATCATGAAATATACAACTCACCAAGTGGTAAATATTAAAGAAAACGTCATTTTTTATTATCTCCTTTCGTGGCTGAATACATTGCTCTTAATAATATAAACCCTGAAATTAAATTTCATATTATGTATATTTTATACTTCTATTAAAAAAAGGCTTTGAAAATTAAAGCAATGAAACTAAAACATTTAAATGATTGCATTCGTAATTATTACAATATTTAATAGACATATTTAATGTTATATGCAAGATAATTTAATTAATTTGTAAACAACGTGTATTAGCCTGTTTATTATTCTAATTTATCGAATCTCATTATTTTTAGGATTCATGAGTTATGGTACGGATTTTTATTGTGTTTTGTTAATGAAGTTTTATTAGCCTTATTTGAACCTTGAATTATCAATAATAAGACATCACTAAACCTATAATAGGCTATGGAAAATAGCTTAAAAATGGTATATAAAAATTGTAGGGTCGCCGTTGGTACAAACATCGTAATCTAAATAACTGATCTCGTTATTCCTTGAATTTCTTTACCGACGCTTTTTTTCCAGGAACCAAACACAGAGTTGAAAATTGAAGAATTTTTTTCCCTAAAAAAGAAATAAAAATTTTAGATAAAAAATATCCCCAATATTGCAGCTCAACTGTAAAGTGGGTTATAACTTATAAGTGGGTCGCTGTGGTATGGTGATAAAATGTAATTCAAGAATATAATACCATCGAATACGACAAACGATTCCGAGAAGAGACGGTTCGTCACAATCGTCAGCCTGTCTATATTGTAATATTTTTAAAAGACAAAATTACTATAATATCGTCATTCTTAGTTCAAATATCTAATTTCACCCAAAATTACTTATGAGATACCTAGCTTTAAATTTGTAATCCCTAGCTATAAAAACTGAAAATATTACAAATTTAATCACAAAATAATTATCAAATATTCGACAGTTATTTTAACTTAGAAACAATATTATAACAGCTCAAACAATATTGTTTAAACTATTACATAGGTGCTATAAAATAAGATACAATACATCGTATTCATTCTTAAATTCGGACTAAATTTACCTTTATGGAAAAATGATGAATTATTTTGGGACTCGATTTTTTACGAAGGCCAGTTTGGTCTAAAATTAGTTTCGCATAAGAATCTAAGTTTTCTTTCCTTTTCTTTTAGTTGTTAACAAATCTATTGCAAACTATTAGACGTTCATACTTCTGTTCAGAAAATATTACCAAGATAAATTTGACTATAATACACACACACATTATTGTAATATCAATATGTGTGTCACACATAGGTATTATTAATTTGTCGTGTACTACTTATATTTATTTCCATGTTCAAACATAAATTTAATTATTCATTTATTTACTTTCCTTTCTATCACTTTGTGGCCTTTTGCGTACCGACATGTAGTATTCCGCGTACCACTAAAGGTACGCATACCATACTTTGAGAACCTCTGGTATAGAGGACCTATAAGTGTACAAGAAACGATTTCATTATTGTGTATTTAATAGTATTCATTTTTAAAGACAATACTGACTCAAATCGATCTCCGGACTGATTTTTGATGGATTATTTGATGGGTATCAAATATATTATAACCTATAAGTTTGACACAGTAAGGTGTTATAGTTTTGTATTTTCAATCGAAGTAAAATATAATAGGTAAATCAAATAATCATTTACGATTACTAAATTGATCATCAGATTACCATACTTCTTGGTCTGTAGTTTTATCTCAATTTTAATATAATCTAAGAATATGCTTACTAACTAACTATTATTTCCAACTTCTTATAGCGGAACCTGGTAAGTTATATGTCCATAGACCACAATTTTTCCATATTTTTAGTTTTATTTCGATTGACATCTACTAAAAAAAAATATTCATTTTTTTTTTATTTAGATTTATTAAGAGGAATAATAGGTGTGTATTTGTTGTATTTTTTTAGTATTCCAAAATTGTATAGGTCATGGGTACTATAGATAACTTTCCGTAATAGTTTACTCCGATTTTGGACATTGATGAGTTACTAAGTTAGCCCCAATAACTGAAAATATGATGAAATTTCGTAATTTATAAAAAAAAACTGAAAATCGGAACATTAGAGTATACGTGGTTTGTTAAGTCATTCTTTAAGTATAAGTTGTCATTTTCTAAAAGATTGAGTTCAAAATGAAATTTTTCTATTTTTAGAATATTTCAAGTAGAATAGGTCCTTTAGGCCAGCGTTTTTAACACTGTGTTCTGTGGAAACTTAAGAGTTTTTTTTCTAAGATTTTCAAGAAAAGAATTTACGAAATCTAACAAATGCTTAGTAGTGACTAGTGACAAATAATTGTACGTGTTGCAATGAAGTGAAACTTTTTAACAGAGTGTATGAAAATAAGGTTTTTTATGGTGAATTAACTTTAGGTTTGTAATGGGAAAATAAAAGAAGCTATAATAGGAACCCTGTATAGTAGTTTTATCAGAGGCAGACAAAGTCAAAGGCATCTATCACACTGAACTCCTCAATGTATTTCATACATATTGACTATTCTATTTTAATGCACTATTAATAACTACCTAGTATATATATCACTATTTTGTTTCAGTACATTTGAGTAAGTAAATATTTTTTCTATTGTCCAATCTTCTTCGATGACCAGATGACAAATCGATAATTAGTTACAACGATCATCGTGTTAGGTTAGGTAATTGGTTTAAGTTCTTATTTATTAGAAACATTTTCAAAACGAGAAAATTTATAACGTAAAAATTCTATAACGTAATTAAACTCAATAGGGATTCATAGTATAATACCGTTATGATATTGTTTTATAACAAAATATAGTAGTTTATCGTTTTCCAATGCTTTAATTAACTACAGCTGTTGTTTTTAATCAACATTGTATTTCATTAAAATGTGGTATGCGTTTACCAGTGACTAGTGAGCACTGAGCAAACATTGGTAAATCATTTACTATTGAATAGTTATTCAGTGCAATTACTCAAATTGACTTTTTCCAAAAACAAATGTATTATTATAACTTCTATAGTAGTACATAAAAAATCTAACAACTATTGACTAAACTAATATTTATAGCATATTATATTATTTGAACTGATTAACTTTAGACAAGTTACATAATAACTTATGTATATTTCTAAGAAATAAAGATTTTAATTATTCCAATTAACTATTAAAGGGCTCGGGGTCTAGTTTGACCTTCAGAACAATATAAAAAATGTTATCGTGTATTAAAAAATTCGTTATTTTATTCGTATTATTTTTCACAAGTACTGTTTTACGTGTCCATTATTCTTTTTGACATCGTCTTGCTTTTGGGCTGCTTCCAAAATACAATGTTTAAGCCCCAGGCATATAGATTAATCTAGATTGCTAACTGCGATACAGCACCTGTGAAATTGGTTGAAGCTACCGGACAACATTTTTATCGATGGTAATCATTGTTATCACTTATGTTCATGATATAACGTTAAATAATTTGTATTTACAAAAATTATCTATGTTTATTAATTATTATTAACCACGTTAACATGTTATCAACATTAAATAGGTGTGATAAGCTCCTTTTGTCCTCATTTTAAATGGCAGATCGTTGCTTCACGTATTATCACAGTTAGCAATCTAGATTTGCTCTATACATATCTGAGTTAGCCAAGAAAAATCTTAAATAGCTGATAACTTAATCTTGACTTGAGTTATTAAAATAAAAGTAATTTTTAGTCGCTATAAATTTCTAAAAATGTAACATTCATCATTTGTGACCACATATTTGTAAATTGTTGTGTTTGATCACATCAACTGTAACTTATGTATAAACTGTATTTTGAAAAACAAATCTTATAGTTCAACGAAAAATAATTAGTTTTCAGATAATAAAAATAATCTCCTTTTTTTCTAGAGATTGTTTGTACGTACATATCTTGTTGTTTAGCTAAATAAATAGATTAATTATATTATGTTTATGCAAATTTTAATTTGTATCAACAAAATGAATATGCATCGAACCGAAAGGTGCTAGATCTAACTTTTTTCTTAACTCCAGTTTTCATGTGTATAATATCTTAACGTACATAAACATACTTATACATACACACTCTCCGAAGAGGATAATTCGGACGACTTTTAATCCACCTGTATGGGAATAATTAATGATATGGGTATAGCAAGTTGTTGAGATCAAAAACTGTGATCAAGAAAATTAATTATTATTCTGTACACAAGCTATTTTTGCTCAATAGTAACCTATGCATATAGTGAGCAACTTTGGAAAGAAGTAAATAAAAAGACTTTGCTATCTGGGAGAGAAAAATCTTAAGAAATATATATTGAAAGTTATATAAAGTTGACCAAGGAATATATGAAAAAAGACATAATGAAGAGCTATAAGGCCTATATGAAAGACCCAACATAATCCATTTTCTGGAGGGGAAAAATGTGTAAAAAAAACGCGAACATGGAAGACCAAGAACAAAATTAAAGTTTTGTGGCAAAATATATGACACTGATATATAATTATTTTAATGCTATGTTAGACAACACTGAGTGATAACAGCTTTTTGTGGTTAGGTGATGCGAGAGAGCGATATGATTTACGATAGGCAATCATAGATCATTGGTGTATGTGGGTAAATGTATTTTTGGTAGACGAGATCCTGAAGTGACTGCTGACAAATCATTTTTATTTTTGAGTCTACAATAATGCAGTTACAACAATAATTTATAGCTATTTTATGCAGCCCGAACATATTATGTTTATTATTGTGTAGAAATCTCTAAAGTAAGATCCAATATAGCTTGATAATGTGATACAAAGGTTGTCATAATCTCCTGAGCAATTTTTATATATTTGAAATGGATCTTTTGATTTCAAGCATACGAAATGATTTATACTTGCATGATTGATGACTCAAATGCCCTTATTATGCTGTAATATCTTTTAGTGCACATTTGGATATCATCATTGTTTTTTTTTATCACTTTATTATCATGCTACTATGGTTATTGATTATTGATGATTAAATTTGAAATATATAAATTATGACAATACCGTATTAATATTAAAGTCTTATGGTTATTTTTTAGGTAGAGGTATGAAAGTTTCACTGAGTTTTTTATTTCATTGACATTTATAATTTATTTTTCTTTGGAAATTCCTGAGTAAATTTACGTAAGCAATATGTCCTTTCTCAAAGTTGTTTCTTATTCAATTGAAAATCATAGGAAGTGAATATTTAAAACCTAAATCTGATGAAGGCTATGAATTATGGGAAAGTGTGATGTTTAACGAATGTATATTGATTTAGGTAAGCTATATTGTGTGAAGCTATAATTTTAATTTTCTTTACTCGGTTTTTCATTTCAATTCCTATAACATTTCCAGTTTGGTTTGAAAAGTACAAACTTTATCCTGAATTATCCTGATCTCACCTATAAAAAATGTTTATTATGTCCTTCAAACATGTTTTGATTCTTTATAATTGTTGACGCTTTTGATTACAGTGGAAAGTCATAAAAATATTACGATCATTCAGTTTTTTTTTTAATTGTGGATTTATTGTAATTGTTATTGATTACAAAGTAACTAAAAGTTAGGGAAAAATATAATACTTCAAAGAGTTTATTAATAAACTTTGAGATTACTGTACAAATGAGATCAAATTTAGATTTGTTTTTATTTCTTTATATAACGATTAAATTTTGAAAATTGGTCTGCTACTGAACATTTTCTAAATTTATTAAGAAATTATCAATGAAATACCAATATTTGTTTCTTTATTCATAACGCATTATGAATAATTTATAATTATGCATATAAATTACTACCTACTGGGTATTTTCTTTCTAGCTCCATTTTATGACACAACAAGTATGTACTCGTAGGTGTTATATTTATTAATAATTTTATTTTATTCGTATTTACTATAGTATTAGATAAATCTATCATAGTTTCAATCCCCGTGTCGATATTATATCAAATATAGTTTTAGTGGTTTGATAAGATTATTTTTTTTAAGATATATTTAATATCTAATTGTAATGAAAAAAAAATGTTAACTACTATTTAGTATTTGCTAATGATACATTTTCAGTTTTGGTCTAAAATTAGAATCGCAAATAGAAAATGCATCTTTTTAATATTTCAATCATATGTTTCCATTGACTGAAATTGTACTATTTAACATTTTAAATGAACATTTTAAATTTATTCATTTATTTGGTATTTGAAAAAACAAATATATTTAAAATGATGTACACTACGTTTCCTAAAATAGATAAATGCAATAAATAAAATAATTTAAACAAGTAAAAAAACAAAGTGGACAAGATGTATATACTATTTTACAATAAGTCTATTTAATATAGTTGATATTACGTAAATTTTACATTTTTATAATTAATGTTTTAGATGGAAATCTAGAAAAAAGTACGTGTTAATGTATTTAATTTATTTTTTTTTAATGTATTTTTAATCATTTATATTTTTGTAAATTTCACGAAACAAAATTTCTTAAAATATGATTTTAAATGTTCTTATGGTCAGGGCTTGAAATCGAAACAAAAATTTTCGATTTTAATTTCAATTTTGTTTATCGATATTAATATTTTTCGATTTCGATTTAAAAATAATATATTGATTTTGTGATTTTATGATTTTTATATTGATGCAGAATATCGATTTAATTATATTATGATTTCGATTTTAAATATAATTTTCTTTTATTTCGATTTTAGTTTAATTTTAAAATTTAAATAACATTATTTCGATATCACTGATATTAGTGAATTATTTTCAATTTTTGAACTATGATTGTATATTATTTTTTATTACCTACTTTAACATTTCAAACAAGTTAAAGTAATTATCCCATTCTCAGAAAACAAAATATTAGACATTAGTCATTAGTTATTAGTAGTTATTACTATACACACTATTGTGCATGATATACAATATGTATAGTCAAAGTTATTACCCAATTTAACATTGAGTGTGCATATGAAAAATATTAATTATAAATAGACCTGATATGTCTGTATGCTTGTATACTTTTGATTTTTTTTTTAAATTTATTTAAAATTGATTTGATTATATTGTAATGATTTCGATTTTGATATAAAATATCGATTTTAACTTTTTTCAATTTTAATAGAAATTTTGAAAATCATTTACAAGCATTCACGATTTCGATATTAATTTTGATTTTTTAAAAAAATTTTAACGATTTTTATCGATATTTAAAATCGATTTCAAGCCCTGCTTATGGTTATCTATTTGATAGGTACCGCAACTAGAACTCTCGGGGCCCCGGACAAAATTAATTTGTACTGAGTTGATATTACTTATTTATTTTATAACATTTAGTATCTTCCACGAAACTTCTTTAAAAGCTAAAGTAGCCCATTTATGTGCATCAAATAATTTAAATGCAAGCTAATGATGTTATACTGGAGTAGCATTATTATATTATGTATAACTTCGGAGACACGATATGTATTAGAATTACTCAATTCAGTTTTGTTTGTTATCGAAGTATCGAAATACCAAAACGGTTCATACATTTTTTACGAAATTATTATTGATATTTGACTACTAAAAGTAGTATACGTATGTCGTACACCAACATAAGTTAGATAATCCCTGTATTCTTCGAATGAATATTGCAATGCACTTAGGATTTTTCACTCGGGTAACAGTTACTTAATTGTATAACATGTAGTGAATAGTTATATCAAAAACCATTATAAATGTTTGATTTTACAGAGATAGGAGGAGTATACATACAATATCTCGATACAAGTATGTACAATTCTTTTATCATAAAATTGATTATCATGGATCTGACTGGTGGACCTGATGTAATTATTTAGCGAAAGTTAGTTTGTCGTACGCTCTTTCGTTGCCTATTCTTTTTTAAAAATTTTTATACTGTTTTTTGAAATATTATTAACACAATTTTTCGCTTTACAACCGTTTTTCTCGATTGGTGGAGTTTGTTCCTTTATATCTCGAGAATAAGCGGTTTGTACTCAAATTCGGTTTGAATTTATCTAAGTCACGTTTACAAATCGACTGTCTCCGAATCAGTGTGGCTTCACTGAGTGTTTCTTTTTTATTGATTTCAATAAATATTCCTTAATATTATTGTAAATGTTGTTAACAGAAATGGAAATGTTTAATCATTCAAAAGCATAATATTGACATCTCAGTGATAATTTTGTAATTATTTGTGATAAGTATAATGGTCAGATCATTAATTTTTTTCGAATATATTACATTCAAACAGAATTTAAACTCATAGGTGAGTACAATACGTATATTATAATTAATGTGTAAACTAATGGTATAAATACACACGTCGATAAGATACAAGAATATCTGATTTAAGGTTGTATGACACAAAATATTCACAATACACATAATCAACAAATTTAATAAAAATTTTATTTTGCAGGTGGGAATCCACAGCCATTTGATTCTTTCTGTGATTTTCTTGGTTACAACTGCGTTGAACTTTTTGAAAATGGCTTTGATATTACTAAATTAAAGTATTAAATGTTTAGATACATTTCACTAGATCATAAAATATGTTTACTTGACTCTAATTATACTATTAACTTTTAACATTTTTGTATTTTAACATTTTTTTAACCTGTTATTAACCTACCATTTATGACTTATGTCATGTTACACACAAAGCGAAACGTTTACCTACAATTTTCTAGAGAATACTCTGTTGGCAGAACATTCATTTTTCGAAATTCACAGTCTCACTACGTTGTAAGCCTCGTCTCACAGTTGGCCGACGAGCGTTTAGAAGTGTTAAAAACGGAATACAATACCTATTGCATCACCCCCTAAAAGCAAAGATTTGAACGACCTAAAATAAATTGTTTGTAATTTCAAATTTGAAATTTCTAATAGACCGTTGAAATTGTTATGAATTATAAATAATATCATTCTGTACCTAAATATTCTAACAAATGATATACAAATTGTATATCTATACACATATTTTACAGGTCGACGACCAGTGGGTTTCCTTAGCGATATGTGTTTGATCAACGTGTGGATATAAATTGTTCAGAGAAATTAAACTCTACAATGTATCTATTATCAAGATGTATCTATGTATATAAAAATAAATTAATAAATCCCTATTTCCCTTAAACGAGGCATCACGCTTATCGTTTATCATTTAAAACATATCCACCTATCTTCTATCTATGATATAAAACAGTTAATTTATATTGTTTTCGTGCTCATTTTACAGTGGAGTCAATCCGAAGATTAATGAAATATTTTAGAGTGAGCTTTTTGATAAGTGTTAGTTCATTGCTTAAAATTTTAAACAAACAAGTCACCCGCGGGCCACCGTGCCATGCAATATGTATCAGTTGCGTGTAACATGGGGTCCAATTGTTGCTCATGCAACACCTTAATTATGAGTGGGTGGGTATTGATTGAAGAAAACTAGGACATTTTATAGGTCCGTATAACAGCAGTGATATGAGGGGTAGGTCACCTACAATTATTTGAGCTCAAATATTTTTTTTATGATACACATTTATGTGTAAAGATATACAATTTGCATGTTTATTTTAATTCACAACTAATTTTCCGCTCAATCGTCTTATTTTTTTTAGTGCAACTAGATATTTTATTAATTTTTTGATTGATATTGATTAATCGGGCAGATCAGGTTAGGTAATTTCAGTACATAGCCTACCAAAGAGGCTGTCGGCTGAGGTACACTTATAGCCGCTCATCGGCATGTACAAAATTAAAGTAATTAATACAATTAAAAATCAACGTATTATTCATGTAGAGTGTACACCTAGTGAGGTTCGCAATCCACCACAGATAGATGACCGATCTTATAATATACTGCTCACATTATGAAAAGTGAGTATCATATAAAGTTGGCATTTTAAAGGACAAAGAAGCGCAAATGATCAGCTAGAAAACATATAATAGATCTTCCAATCTTTGTTTCGACACAGCACTACGACTGTTAATTTGTCTACTGACGATCGTACTTATAGCAACGGCTGAGATCGCTGTAATTATGATGTAGGAATACTTGCATAAATTATAAAATACAAACTAACATAGCATATTTATTAATTTAAAAGTTGTATGGAAAACACCAATTAGGTCAATTATACCAATCGCATTATCGAAAAATAATAATACTTTTCTTTATCGATGTGTGATTAACATGTTTATTTAAATTATTATTGTAACAATAGAATCATTTTTTAATAAAAATATGTGTATTGTATATCGAATAACTAGAATCATTTGTAAATATTATTATTATTATTTTTTATTTTAATTCAGCTACTAATAAGTAATAATATTTTTCACTTTATAGCATTAAGTAAAATAAAATGTTTTTTACTTTAAGACACAACAATTTGTGTTAGTTTATGAATTTCATTTTGAGAAAGCAAAAACTACACTAGGTGAAAGCTAAGTAAACAAAAAAAATCAATTATTTATTTGTTTTAATACAGATATAGGTACTTAACGAATTATGTTTCAATTGAACTAATAAATTCTAAGATATATATATACATAAATACATAATATAGGAGATCGTCCCAATTCAATCATTAACGGCTAGACGAAATCGGTGGGTCTAGGTACTTGAAAATTTGTACAGAATTTTCTTAAGCTATGTAGGGCCGCGCTAGGAAAGGATTTTCAAAATTTGACCTCTAAGGGGGTAAAAGGGGTTTTTTAAATATAGCTTCTAGCTGACCCGACAAACGTTCTTAATTAAGAATATTAAATTCGAATTTTTATAATTAATAAAAAAATATTAGAAAAAAAGTGTTTATTATTCTACTGCTTTATGATGTACAACATTCTTAGTTCTTTTTCCTTGCACGTATATAAATAGTTTTGTTGGTATTCCGACACTCAATCTCTCAGTTTCAACTTTCACGTACACATCCACAACACATTGGTGGAAAAGACGTCGACATTTTAAGATATGATTGACGATTTTTTTCATATTTCCGAACCATCAGTTTGTATGAATAATAATTTATTGAATTAACATTTTTTTAGTTTCAGAACCTGTAACTGGATTTATCATTTTCATAAAAAATGATATCCATCTTCACCTTGCCAAAATAATATAGGATATTGTATATTATCGATGAATTTCGGACACAAGTTCCAGTTGACTGATTCGCCGAAATATAATATATCGATTTCCTAAATTTCCACCCAAGACAACAATAGCAACTTCGTCAATATTGTTGGCGCATTAAAACATCGCCTGTGTTGTTCTGCAGGCTTCTTATCAGGTTTGATGACAATTTTGGTGATTATCAGACGGCATGCGGTCCAAAGCAGTCGTGCATAATGCATCCAATTCGTTATGCTGATGAAATTACGTTTGGGGTTGTTCCACAATAATGGTATTTTTGCCGAATTGTTGTGTGCAAAACGCTGATTGGCGTACAATTTTTGTTTACTCCGAAGCAGCTCCTAATTTAGAATTCATGGTTAGCGACAACGACTTGAGGGATGTCAAGGACGGTTAGAGATTACTCAGGTCTAAGTATTATAAAACAATTTATAGCGCTATGCGCACGCACTTATAATGAACAAAAAATAAATAGAATGACATATACAATCAATAATAATAATTCATAATAATAAACTGAGGAACGTCCAAAAATACAAAATATATAATAATATTGCATGTGGCTCACAAATGCCCCGATAAGAGGGAACTTACAAATATATAATATATCCATACAGGACCTCCGTTACCACTGACTATACTATCAAAGGCAAGTGTGACATGATGATGACTGGTTGCATGAGAGTGCAGCTGAACTGGGTCCTCCAAGCTGGTAAAGCGACGGTAACTTGGACGACAGATTACGGTGAAATGCAAATATTATGTTGCTGTAGGAATCGTGAATATACGTCATCAATGGTTTGCGCGAGTTTGCAACAAGCTATTATTCCCGTGACGATGAAATCGACGGACCACGGGCACTTGAAACCACGCGATTTGTACAGTTTGACGTTGGAGACAAACGTGTGGTTCGAACTTGGGTCAAACTGACTCCAAGGCGATCACGCTGTACTATTGCGAATGACCCTAAAAACAGATAAACCAAACGAAATCCCCCGTCAAGGCACAACACTGGCTCTCGAAACGGTTGAGTACAAAAAAAAAATCACACATACTGTGTAGTCGTGTTGCGAGGAAGGACATATAGGAAATCATATTTACAAAGGCATGGGCACCATCTGTAATATGGGTGCAGAAATTGGAGCCACCACTAGTTTGTTCCCATTCAATCACCGAATGGCAGATTATTTAAAAGCTACCTCACGTGGTTATATTTCCGAAGAAGCTGCGAAGCACAGTAAATCATTGTTAACTCCTGACAAAGGCAGTAATTATGACCAGGTAATCCTTTTTCTTTGTGCTATTACAATGTTATGTTAATATTTTATTATATTGTGATCAATATAGTTAATTGAACTTGATTTAACATCGTTGGAACCTCATGTCAATGGACCCTTCACGCCTGATCTCGCTCATCCCATTTCAAAACTTGGAGAAAATGCCAAAAAAAACGATTGGCCGGTTGAAATTAAAGTTGGTGAGTCACTTATGAGGAATCTTGTATTACATTTTCCAACCTTTGATATTTAAATTAATTTTTTTTTGCAAATGACCTATTCTTCGAGTAGGAAATGAACGAACACCTCATATAATATAAATTCTTACATTTATATGATGATGGCATTAAAACAGTTTTAAACTCATGGATGAACACTCCAGCTTTCTTAGCTAGTTATATTTTATTACCCATAAAAATATAATGGATATTACCGTGGATCTAAAACCATTTTATCATCATATAAAAATACTAAAATAATATAGTTTTTTTATTATATTAAGTTATTGTATTAAATTTCAGGTCTGATTGGAAGTTGTACAAACTCAAGTTATGAAGATATGGCGAGGTGTGCTACAATTGCAAAAGAAGCAATAGCTCATGGACGTAAATCAAAAATTCCATTTAACGTCACTCCTGGATCTGAACAAATCAGAGCAACAATTGAAAGAGATGGAATAGTATAAAATAATAAAATATTAAATTAGACTTATTGGTAGATATTTTAATTATAATATTGTTCAGGCGCAAACACTGAGAGATTTTGGTGGTACTGTATTAGCTAATGCATGTGGTCCATGTATTGGTCAATGGGACCGTAAAGATGTAAAAAAGGGTGAAAAGAATACCATTGTGAGCTCGTACAATAGAAACTTTACTGGGCGAAACGATGCTAATCCAGCGACTCATGCTTTTGTCACGTCTCCAGAGATGGTAACTGCCTTAGCCATTGAAGCTCGTTTAGACTTTGATCCAACAACCGAAACAATCAAGGGTGCTGATGGTTAGTTAAATTGTACATATTGGCTATTGTCACGATAGCAGCTATACTGTTTCTATAATTTATAATTGTATCGTTGCAATTGTCCAAGGTGTTTCGTTCGTGAAAAGAGTTTCCATTAACTCGTGTTATATTCATATATTTATAGACATAATATCAACTATTTTTAAAGGTAAAGAATTTAAATTGAGCAATCCATTTGGCGACGAACTTCCTCAAAAGGGATTTGATGCTGGTCAAGATACATACCAAGCTCCGCCTGCTGATGGATCATCTGTAAGTGTGGATATAAATCCAAAATCCAATCGTCTTCAACTATTGGAACCTTTCGAAGCTTGGGACGGCAATGATTTTGAAGGCCTTGTTATACTTATTAAAGTATGTTTCACTTAAATAACATGCATGTTATGATTTTATTATTTTTAATTAAGTTTACTTATTTTTTATAACTTTTCAATAGGTAAAAGGAAAATGTACAACTGATCACATTTCTGCTGCTGGTCCATGGTTGAAATATCGTGGGCATTTGGATAATATTTCAAATAACATGTTTTTAACGTAAGTTGTTATAGTTGTTATCATTAAAAAATAAAATAAAATTGTTATTTTCATTATTCCAGTGCAACTAATTCAGAAAATAATGAAATGAATAAGGTAAAAAACCAGGAAACAGGAGAATGGGATGCAGTACCGAACACGGCTAGAGCGTACAAGGCCAATTGTTTACCGTGGGTTGTGTTTGGTGATGAAAACTATGGCGAGGGAAGTAGCAGAGATCATGCCGCTTTAGAACCACGACATTTGGGAGGACGTGCATTTATTGTCAAATCTTTTGCCAGGATACATGAAACAAATTTGAAAAAGCAAGGATTATTAGCCTTGACCTTTGCTGACGCTAAGGATTATGATAAAGTTCAACCAAGTGATAGAGTTTCTATAGTCGAACTTGACCAGTTCGCTCCTGGCAAGGTAAAATAATAATTGCTAGTTTATAATTTTTGCCTACTTCACCTTAGTTTATAAATTTTATAAACGTTATAAGTTGGGAATATCCAATTAATACGATTTATTATTTCAGCCTTTAAAATGCATATTATGTCACACTGATGGAAGTAGTGACGAAATATTACTAAATCATACATTCAACGAACAACAAATTGAATGGTTTAAGGCCGGTAGTTCATTGAACAGAATGAAGCAATTGGCTAATTAATCTGATTGATTACAAATCAATTAGTAAAATCACGCAGTTGACGTAAGTAATTTATACCGATTCAAGTTTAATTAATAATTTAAATAATTTACTTAGTCAATATTCCGGCGTTGAGCATTATGCGATTATCGGTATAGAAATAATTGATAATTTTTATAGATATATTGTTGTTTTTTTTTTTAGAAACGTTTAATTTTTTAAGCGATCGATTAGTATTACGAGTTAATAAAACAGAAATATTTTATATTTTATTAGGGTAGTATACATTTGCAAGTTCACAACGTGTAGTCATTTCAGCAAACAAAAATTACACATGTTTTCAGGCTATGCTTCGCTCAATATGAATTTTTTTTAAAACATTTATTATGATTTAACTTTTTTAAAAGCCACACGGTTAGTTTTTTTTATATTAATAAATATAATTCATATGCCAAAACTAAAATATTTTTCTAAGTATATTGATTTTCGATATAGAAAAATCGAAATTTGGACGAGTAGCTTATGAGTTATACGCATTTAAAATATATATTATAATAGCTTATATTAGTAGGTAGCTTTTATTACGCATTTAAAATATTATAAGTACCTATTATAAATACTTATAACTTATAAGTTGCAACTCATAAACTTATCTTCCTAAAATCAATTTGTGTGTAAAGAAATACTTGGAAAAATATTCTGATTTTAAATATGAAATTAAAACTGTTGTCATTCGAAAAGTAGTATGATAGAAAAATATTATTACGATTCGTTATAATAAAATCCTAAGGAAAAGGAAAATATTTAGGTATTTTTTTGTTTTAAAGAATCTAGGAGTGTTCAGTGTTCAGTGGTGGCCAAATGATATCACCATGGAAAGGATGTGGCTAATTTTTTTAACATACTGTATTTGATCATTAAAATTATATCATTTATGTTTACCGTTTTATACCAATATATGGGTTAATTATTAATTTATTGTATATTACATTGAAAAAATGGGAAGATTCGTCCTCTACTATCCCACTCCCATAATTTGAGAATTGCTAGTTTACATAATTTAATCTACATTTCATCTCGTATTCGTTTTTATATTACTATCGAACTTTTTTTGGTTTTGCTATTTACTTTTTATCTTTGAGCCTGTTTAAAAAGTATTCTCCATAAGAATGATATGTGAAAAAAGTTGTTGTACCCAAAAAATAATGGAACACGTAGGTATATAATATATATAAGGTAAACAGAATTTGTTTTCAGGGTTAATACGCAAAACCCATTTAACAATTATTGTACTTTAATGTAAGATATTGTGTTATTAGTTTAACAATTGTTTGTAATCGTGGGTAACATACGTTGGCGCCACATCTTAGGCTGCTTATACACTGGTTCAATATGTATGTGTGTCTTTGGTGGTGAAAGCCTGAGAACAATTTTTATTCGTGTTTCCGAACAAGCGGTATACAATAAATTGTATGTGTGATTTAAGTTGTCAACCCTGAACACAAGATGTATGTGTTATGCGCATACTGAATGAGTATTACGTTCGTGTTTCTTCTTAATTACAGCTCAAAAAACTATACAACAGTTGTATCCATAGTTTCCACATATTTCATTTTTACAGACAAGACTGTGCTTTAATTACTTTGTTGATACATATACACTGTATACTGTACTTATATTAAATTTGTGTTTTAAAATGACATTGGACGGCGTTAAGTCTTGATATTTGTGGTTAATGGAGTTTGTATACATACCCTTTTAAAGATAGTTTACATTTTGCGAGTTGTCCTTTTATATTTATTATTTGTATTTTTATCATATGGTGGTATTTTATCAAAGTTGAGATTTATTATTTATTTGTTGAACGTTAATATTCTTAAAAATTATCTTTGTTAATATTTTAGTATCATCATGATATTCACTTTTCAAATATTGTGTATACTTTTTCCAGAGAGAGTACACACTGAGCCTGACATAAGTTTTTTCTCTGCATATTCCCAGTTTAATATACTCTATTTATTGTGTCTTTCTTTCTTATAGTGAAACTAGTGTCGGACTCATACTACCTAATTGCCTAACAAAGTCAAAATTATAGATGATTTTTGTACAAATTTTCTCACGTATTTATACTAGTGGCCTCTAGAGGCGGATCTATTTTTCCCAAAACATAAAGTACTGTTTTTCTCCAAAATAAAGTGTTACTACCTTTTCCTCCACACTTTTTTTTTACTAAAATTATTCTTTGCCATTGCTTGCCTACACGAGCGCCACACATACTACTTTTTATTCTACGTTCATCGACCTCTGCAAAAGTAATGGAGGGATCTAAGATGTAACCAAAAGTTTATGTAATACGAGGACCGTGGTATAGATTTCAGAGTATGGTTGTGCAGAGGATATGCCAAGCATTTTTGCTAATTTTTAAAATTATATTTTTATCAAGCCTGCACCGAAAGTTTTGATGATGGTTGAAGTGTTGGAAAGCTATCTTTATCCGTCCAGCTCACGCTAAAGTGGAAATCCCCAAAAGTGCTGGCCGTATGCCCTGCGCATTTACACACTGAAACCTATACCATGGCACTTACAAAACATAAACTTTTGTTTATATCTTTTATTTATATTTTAAGTTCTTTGCATGACGCTTGTTAAACATTTTTGAATAGTGGCACACACGTCGAGCGCCACTAGGAGAAACTCATTTCCCGCACTTGAAACACAATATAGGTACTATTTAATCGCATAGGTAATAAGCAATAAATTGCAATTTTATTTCATTTTTTCTAGTCTAATAATGTTAGACGTTTAAGTTATTTGTTTGAAACTTGTTATCGTTTCTGTAGCATTAAAATTA
>NW_019101245.1:0-12599 GCF_001856785.1 Myzus persicae | reverse complement strand
AATTTTTTCAGAAGTGGTAGCAAAAGTGGACCGTGACACAAAAGCTCTGATGCCAGCCGAAGAAACCGTAAAAAGACGATTAAGGAGACAAAAATCGAAAAACAATCCAATTAATCCTAACCATCTTAATCAATTAGTTATTGAGAATGATTGGTGTTATTTGGATGACAAATTAACACGATTTTTGTTGCACGATAACGGAATTGACGAAACTGAACGGATAATTGTTTTTGCAACAGATAATTGTTTAAAATATTTAACTGAAGCTTCTATCTGGTATATGGACGGAAATTTTTCAATGGCTCCACTAATATTCCAACAACTCTACGTCATTCGTGTTAAAGTACATAGTGTTTTTATAACAGCCGCTTTTATTTTACTTAAAAATAAAACAGAATCGAGTTACGAAGAAATGCTTAAAATCATAATACATAAATTTGCTGAAAGAAATTTGTTTCCGGATCCACAAATAATTAATGTGGACTTTGAAAAAGCAGTAATCAATGCTATAAAAACTGTTATTGGAGAAGATGTACAAATCCAAGGATGCTTTTTCCATCTCTGTCAAAGTACACACAGAAAAATACAACAGTTAGGTCTTGAACAATTGTATAGGTCAAATGAAGAGTTTGCCCATTTTTGTGGCATGTTAGACAGCCTGGCGTTTTTACCAATAAATGATATTAATACAGGTAACTAGATAAAACTTAAAATATCATTGTATTAGAAAAACGGTTCTGAGCGAAGACATTGTGTGTATATAAAATATAACGATATACTCTAAAAGTTTCATATACCAACAAATAATATCTTAAAATTATAACAAAAAAACCAATATCGTAATTTAATTTTGTGCAAAGTAGTATGTAGATACACTTTAACATAGTACTTTAAAAAATTAAAACTTCAAATGTCTATAAATAGCTTGTTTTTTTCAAGGCTTAACCTATTTAAAAAGTGTCATGCCTGAAGAAGCTACAGATTTGGTCGAGTATTTTGAGCGCACATATATAGGGGCGTATAGAAGAGTTGGGAACGGGCAATCGGAGACACGAATAAAATTGCGAAAAACATCTCCTAATTTTCCACCATCTGTCTGGAATGTAAGAGACGCAACATTAAACAACGGAGATCGGACTAACAATATATGTGAGGGATGGAATAATCGGTTTTCAAACTTAGTAAGTACATTTTTATTATTAGGTATTAAAATTCAATTATTCAATATAATTTATTTAATATTTATTTAGGTGAATCACAAGCATCCGACAATTTGGACATTGATTACAAAGATGAGGCATTAAAATGCAGCAGACGAAACTAAAGTCGCACAGCGTCAACTGGGTACCATTGGACCAACGAAAAAAAAAATGAAACATAATAACATATTAAAAAATATTTGCCAAGAATATGATGATGGTAGTAGAAACATTGAAAATTTTTTGAACGCTATTTCTTATTTTATTAGAAAATAAAATTGTATATTTTTTAAAACGCTTTTCTAAATTTTTAGAAAATAGTGTAGGTATAGTGATTTTTTAGATAAAATTATTTTGCGATATTATTACTATACCGTAATAATAACGTAATTTATATATTATATAATACATTTATACTTATATTATTATTATATATTATATTTTTATAATTAAATAATTTGGTATTTGAACTTTTTGATTAGTAAGGACTTAAAGTTTAATCTACTTATTCACGGAAAAACTGATACATTTGGATATTTTGTCCATGGATATTTTGACCGTTAGATATTTTGTCCTTGGATATTTTGGTTTGGATATTTTATCCGTGGATATTTTGTCCTTGGATATTTTGTCCTAGAATCATTAAAATTTGAGAGTTAAAAAGTTACTTTTTTTAATAACTAATGAGTAATGAGTAATAATTTATGTGAAAATTTAACTTATAAAATTATGAAATATACTGAAATTTAGCACTTTTATTTTTTGTAAACCTGTTTGGAGTTTTGGAATACATTTCAATTTTAAATGTTTTTTTAAAAACTATTACATAATGGCTAATATAGTAGTTAATAAATAATAGTTATACCTAAAATATCTAACATTCTAACTTACAATTGTAAAAAATTAAATAGCGGAAAATATTACTGCACTACAATTAATTAATTATATGTATAACTATAGGTAAATAAATTAATGAACATTGTAATGTTTGTTTATAAGAATTCAATGACTTAATCTAACTATTCTATTTCCATTTCTATTTTTTAGAGAGTACATCCATTCATGTTAAAGGTCCTTGAAAATGCTATAAATGAGGGAAAATCTAATTCAAGTCGGCCAAAAAAGAATATTAACATTGAACAATCTGAATGTATACAAAAAACATCAGTTCAATCAACACTTGAGTGCTATTCATCTGGTAAAGGTAAAGAACACACAAAAGTAACACAGAAAAGTTTAGACAAACTATTGTTGGAATTTGTAATTAGTGAAACTCAACCTTTAAGCATAGTAGACAAACCTGCATTTGTAAATTTAGTAAAACTAGGTTTGCCTAATGAGTTAAAAGTCATGTGTAGAAAAACGATGAAATTGCGTATTGATAATGTTTACTCAACTATGGTTGATAATCTTATAGCAAAATTATCAAATGTTGAACATGTTGCTACTACCACAGATAGTGGTTCTAATTTTGTCAAAGCATTTAAATCGTATCAAAATTCCAATGATACAGATGATGAATCCGATGAAAACGAAGATTGTAATGATGATGAAGTGATAGACTTGTTTGAAATCTTGAGCAATGCCACAGAAGAAGAAAATGATTTGTATATCCAATTACCTCCACATTATAGATGTGCAAGCCATACATTGGATTTAATCGCCAAATGTGATATAGATAAAATGATAAAAAGTGCTGATACTCCATTCAAAAACTGCTATAGAAAAGCGCTTGCCAAATGCTCATCGTTGTGGACAAAACAAAACATGTCTTCTTTGGTTGCAGAAAATATTCACAATTTATTTAATGTTTATCTAAAAACTCCCAACAAAACCAGATGGAATGCTACATACGATGGATTATTACAAATAAAGAATATCTTATCAAGCTTAAATGGAATCGAAAAAATTAATCAAGCAATGGACTACTGTGAAATTCAGCGATTCACAACCCAAGAAATTAAGCTAATTGAAGAATACTGTGAAGTTATGGCACCACTCGCTGAATCTTTAGACTTTTTGCAGGGGGAAGATGGTATGTTAATGGGTTATTTGCTACCAACTCTTTATGCTTTAGAAAAAAAAATGACTATTTTAGAACAAAAAAACTTGCAATTTTGTAGTCCAATTGTCAAGACAATTAATTCATTAAAAAAACGATTTAGCTTAGTATGGAATAAAAAAGAGCTCATTATAGCGTCATGTTTAATTCCACGATTTAAACTTGTTTGGCTTGAGGGTAGCAATTATTTCACAGCAGAAGCATGGCTCAAGACTTTATTTGAAAATGTGGATGAAATGACTAATTCAGAGAACAGTGAAAGTGACTATGCCCCAGAAGACTTTTTCTGTTTACCAGTTGCTAAAAAGAAATCAAAAAAATCCTCATGCATGGAAGAAATTGAATTGTATTTGAAGTCCAATTGTCAAGATTTATCTTTGCTACATACACACCCAGCAGTATTAAAAGTTTTTTTGGAGTATAACACACCAATCCCGTCGAGCGCACCAGTTGAAAGGCTTTTTTCCACAGGGTCAAATGTTATGACGGTAAAAAGATACAAGTTAAGTGATTCATTGTTTGAAAAATTAGTTCTTCTCAAACAAAACAAAATATCAGTTTAAAAATATTTTTTCATCTTTATTATAAATAAAAATAATATGTATATAAATATTTTGACTTAAAAGTTTTAAGTAAATTGATGAATTGTTTTTTTCATTCTTAATTTCCATTTTGTAGAATAAGAAATAAATTGAATTAAAAAAAAAAACAGATTGTTGTGTTAAACATTTATACTATTATCTCTATGTCCTATACTCCTATGGGCTATAACCTATAGCATGTCTCTATGTGTGGTGTATCGTGTATAGTATACACTGTATACTATACTACGATAGTAATATACATGTATAATATTATGCAATAATGCAATATGGATATATATTTATATTTATATAGATTATAGAGTATAGACAGTGTTCATACTTCACATTATATATTTATATTGATCATTGAATATTGATTATTAAATAATAAACAATTCTGAGTGAAGGAGTGTATTTTTAGTCAAAATAATAAACTTTTTATCGGGGAAAGTTTCAAGTCTACGCTTTACAACTTTTGAATTATAACAAATAAACCTAAGACAAAATACAAATCATTTTTGTTAAAAATCGGTGCTCTTAGAAAGGAGTTAGTTAACCGATTTCAGTGGTGGTCAATGGTGTTTTTTGTGAAAAATGTTTAAGTCAGAACTCAGAAAACATCGGTTAACTCTCTCGGTCCGATTATTCCCGACTTCAAAATTGTTCGCAAAAAACACCATTGACCACCACTCAAATTGTAAAAAATG
Source organism: Myzus persicae (assembly GCF_001856785.1). Taxonomy (NCBI): domain Eukaryota; kingdom Metazoa; phylum Arthropoda; class Insecta; order Hemiptera; family Aphididae; genus Myzus; species Myzus persicae. The sequence continues at coordinate 8,047 of NW_019101245.1, read as the reverse complement.
TGTAAAGGAACGGGAGCGCGTTCCTTTTTAAAAAGGAACGGGAACGCGTTCTTTTTTCGCGAAAGGAACGAAGAACGGGAACGAGTTCCTTTTTTACAGTAGGAACGAGGAACGGGAACGAGTTCCTTTTTAAAAGGAACTTTCCCAACACTGCACCATGTATATTTAAGCAATGCTATTAAGGTTTATGATCACAGTCTTATGATATTGTAATTTTATTATTATATCTATAACCGTGTATGGTTTTATGAATTATAATATTATTATTATTAATAATATTATGGGTACCATAGGCAGTGGCGTGCCCAAGGGGGGGAGGTTAGGGGTTATATCCCCCCCCCCATTGGATTTTTTTTGTTAACTTCAACTTATTAGATATTACCATAGACGTATACAAACATTTATATATGGATATGGATATATTACTTTATATATTACTTTTAAAATTATCAGTTATAAGTTATTGCTTACAAATTATTTCCCATTGGCTATTATAAACATTCACTATACGGATTATACTGATTATAGATCAGTGATTATGTTTTCATGTTCATGAGCAATAAATCCTCTAAGTAATAATTAATAATTAATTATGTTTATGATATGATAGAAGATAGAATGATGTATCATGCTAATCACGTATACTAAAAATATAAGGTCTATGGGTAAATCAGTGGTTACCAATCACTAATCAGATATAAATTATCAGCTACTTCAATGACCAGTTCTTATCTCTCAGTAGATCATAATATAATTGTGATATTCTATTAATAGCTAATACTCTATTATTGTTACTTTGTGATAATACCAATTGCAGTGATAGTATACACTATACTTACATACAACATACTTACAAACATTGTTATTTATTGTTTAAGTATTTGACATTTAACAATTTTAAGTTCTTTTATTTATAATGGCAAAACGTGATGGATCGATTATGTCATTTTTGTCAAAGAAACCTAAAGCTGATCAGAAGGTAAGTTGGTATTGAAATATTAAGATTGTAAATAATATTATGAAAAAAATAAGTTTATAAAGTATTATACAATTATGTAGTTTAATTTTATATTATGTAATTTAATTATAATAGTTAAGTTTAATGTTTGCATTTATATTAAATAAATAATCAATGTAATTATTATTGTTTTATGTTATAAAATATTGAATCACCTGAAGCTATAGTAAAATAGTAAAATTAGCTAATCCGAAAAACGAATCAATTCAATTTTAAAATTTTTAATATAGCAAATTAAAACTCAACATATTGATGATGATGATACCATTGATGATCCTGAACCTATGGTCTCAATCACATGTTCTAAACCAGAATCCGAAAATCCTCAAAATCCTATTTCTAAATTGTTAGATCAGCAAGTCAATTGCACAGTAAGTCTACATAATATTTTGTTAATTTAAATGAGTTATAATCTTAGAAATTATTAACACTCACATATAATTATATTTATATAAAACATACATAAATATTATTACATTTTTAGATAAACACATCACTTATGGATACAGATTTTAACACAACAAATGTTGACAAATCAGACTTTTTTTATGTTGTTGATTCAATATCCAAAAATATTAAGGTAATATTCTTTTATATATCTATTTAAATCTTAAATATTTTTTTTTATTATTACAAAATAATAATAATATGTTTATATTTTGTATATACTAATGTTAATTTATATTTACCTATTTAATTTCAAAACATCATTATTGGACTTATTTAACCTAATATTCTACACTAAATAAAAATAAATTTCCATTATTTTATGAACTATTAGTTATTAAATTTTAGGAAAGTATTTTATACATTAGCTTTAACATTAATTACTCTACAATTTTTAAAATGTTTTAAAATATATTTATATTTACATTTTTCTAATACTTCTGGTTTAAAGGTATATTTATTTAAAAAAGATTTAAATTTTAAAATCTTCAATTTTTATGGAGAATGTATAATTTAATTACGTTACACATATCACTTTTAAAACTGTATGAACGATTAGTAAGTATATTAATTTGTTTTCTAATGGCTTATTTTAGATTCTCAGTGGAGCAATAGGACTTTATTAAGTTTTAATTAATCGCAGCTTATTTTAAAGTATTTGTTTTTAGGATTAAAAAATATTTTTGCTTTTACATAATTTAAGCTTATTAAAAAAAAAAAAACAATTACAAAGTAATGCACTAAAAATTGTATTATAATGCCAAATAGCTTGAAGATTTGATAACCATTTAAAGTTATTAAGTAAATGTATTTTAAGGGCTAAAGCTACTCAAAATTTAATAAAAGTTATCTTGCTTATAGGGGATTATTTAGCTTTTATTGGTCACTTAAAAATAAAACAATTATTTAATAATAAATAATACTATTATTACTGGAAAAGGATTAGCTACAAAAATATTAGAAACTCTAAGTTGTTTAAGTTTAGAAACAAAATATTTAAGGGGTCAAGGATATGATGGTGTGGCATCGATGAGTGGTACTTTTAATGGCGTAAAAGCACACATTCTTGAAAAGTATCCACTGGCGTTCTATATACACTGTACTTCGCATAGCTTAAATCTTGCAGTCTCTAATGCTTGTTCAGTGAAAAGTGTACGAAATACTATGGGAAGTATTCAAGAGATATGTGTCTTTTTTAGAACTCCCAAACGTCAACATGTGCTGGAAAAAACTATTGATAAAGTTTTACCGTCAACTAATAAGAAACGTTTGAAAATGATGTGCCCTACTAGATGGGTTGAACGCCATGATGCCATTCTAGTATTTATTGAGTTATATAAAGCTATTTTGGTGGCATTAGATGAAATAAGTGAATGGGAAGATATTCATACATCATCAAAAGCAAAACGACTTATGATAATTATTGAACAACCAGAATTTATTATAACAACACACATCATTGGAAAAGTTTTCTCTGTAAGTATGCCTCTCAGTCGCCAACTTCAGACAGAAAATATTGATTTGTTAACAGCTTTAAAAGTAGCAGGAGATGTTCAAAAAATATTACAAAGATTTAGAGGAAATGTAGTCAATGATTTTCATATTGAATTTTTAAAAATTGAACAATGGTGCCAAGATTTGAATATTGATACAGATTTTAAAAAATTAACAAGAACACAAAAAAAACTCTTAGATGAATTAGTTACTTCAACAAATAAAACAGCTGAAGATTTTTATAGATTGAAAATATATGTACCATTCTTGGATAATTTTTTATCACAGTTACATGATCGTTTTATAAAACATCATAAATTATTGCAAAGTTTTAGTTGTATTCTACCTGGCTATAAAACTCATTCAGGAACTGATCAAGATATTAAATACCTCATTGATACATATCAAGAGGATTTGAATAACAGTAGCTTAGTTATAACTGGAGAATTATATTTATGGCAAGAAAAGTGTAATGAGATTCATGTTTCAAAAAGCGCTCTTGATGTTTTTAGTGAATGTGACCATATGATATTTCCACACATACACAAATTATTAAAAAATTTAATAACCCTACCAGTCACTACCGCAACTGGTGAACGATCATTTTCCACATTAAAGCGTTTAAAGACTTATATAAGGAATTCTATTGGACAACCAAGATTAAACGACTTAGCTCTGATGAACATTCATCGAGACATTAAAATAAATACTGATGAAGTCATTGATGAGATGAGTACAAAATCTAGGAGGTTAAATTTTCGTTTGGAATAACTAAGTTGTTTTTAAGAATTATTTTTCTTTTGTATATTAATTATTTTAATAAAGGTTATAGATATTTTTAGTTTAATGTTGTTATTTTATTTAAACAATAGTGTATAGTGTATGGCTATTTAAATTAATTCTAATTGTAGAATGATACTCAATATGCATGAATGTACATATTATATATATGTTTAGCCAGGGGCGTATTTAGGGGGGGTGATATGGGTGTTAGAACACCCCCCATCATCCGTATTTTTTTATATTTTCACCAAACTCTGAATTTACTCATTTGACCGGATTTCTATGAAAGACGAAAGTAAGTATTTTATTTGTGTTTTGAAGTTTCAGCTAGCTTTTATTGAATTATACACTACCTAAAAAACGCTGTTACAGTGTTACCATCCGCTCCTTAACAGACTATCACAATCAAAATAAAGTTGGTTAGTTCGCATTCATAATATTTACATTTAGTCTAGTGATAACGGTTTCTGCTGTTAACAGTCGTGATATTCTGATATCGAGTGATATCCCATTATGATTATTCTGTGGACAAATGTTTTAAAATTCAAATTAATTTGACTAACTCGTTTTACTGTTAATGGTTTATGATTAACATATTTTACAATTATGGATTCTTCTAATAATGTTAAGAAGAGACAACGCCAAATACATACATTTTTTCAAAAAAAACTTAAAGCGGAAAGTGAAAAAAACAGTGACGTCCAAGTTACACAAGTTACACAAGTAGTTTTCAGTTTTTCTTACAGAAGTATAGTTTGTCAATATTTTAATTTTATTGTTTTGATAGATTTACAATGACTCCAATTCAAAAAATGTATTTACTCAGTCTGATGTATCAGTAAATAATACAACTATTGATTGTGAAAATATAGCACATAATCAAGTAAGCATTTTTTTTTTTTTTTTTTTTTTTTTTTTTTTTTTTTAACATAAAGAAATAACTGTTATTTTTTTTGTTTAAATTGCAGTGTAACATGTCAAATATGACTAGTACCAGTGAAGGTAATGTTTTAGTGACTATGACTGATTCAGATATTGGTTTAATTATTGGTCGACCTCGCCATCAGGTAAAAAAAAAATTAAGATTTTATTTTTGTTTCTCAATTAGGTATTTACTGTTAATTTACTTATAATCAAGCCATATTGTGAAATATGTGAATAGTATTTGAATGAATTTTTTTAAGATTAATGATGAATATTTTTATTTTTTATTATAATATTAATGGTTTGGCTAAAATATAAAATTAAAAAATGTTTTAGGCAACATGAATTATTATATAAGAGTGTATCTTAGATATAATATATCCAAACTGCATTCCAAAATGTATTCATTGACCAATGTGGGTACACATAATATGCAAATACAAATATTGCAGCTTAAAATTTATTGTAAAATATATTTTTTTGAACATGGATACCTACAATTGTATTTACATTTTATTTCTCAGGGGAGTATTATATAATTATTATATTTATAGGTTTAGATTATTGTTGTGTATGGTAGTATACATTTACATTCATTTTTTATTATTGCTTGAAATTTTTATAAATTATATTTCGCTTAATTAATATGCTTTCTTTCAAGATCAAAATCACATTGCATTGGTATGTTATTGCTTTTTTTATTGAATTGTTAAAAAAAATCCACTTTTATATTCTTAAATAATTTAAAACAGTACAACAGTTGATAAAAGTGCTGTAAGTAGTAGAACATTTCACTTATGATATAACAATTATTTATTGCTCGCTAAACATATTGGATGCATTTTTAAAAATAATATCTATTATTCTGGACTGACATTTATTAATTTGTATGACTGAACGGGTGATTGTTCTGCTTTTAAACAGTTTGCATGATATTTTATATAATTTAATATAAAAATTACATATTGTGATTTAAAATGTATATATTTTTGTAGATAAATGATACTGAGAAGTTTGAGTTTTGTGTAATTTGTCACGTCCTAGTCCCGATTATAAGTATCCTGCTAGTGGGTCAAGAAATTTGAAGTTTCAAAATAAATGGTTTTATAACTGGAAATGGTTATCTTATTCAAAGTCTTTAGATGGTGCATTTTGTGTATATTGTGTATTATTTGGTACCGATGAAGTAAAATACCAAAAGCTTGGAAAATTGGTTTGTGAAAAATATAATAATTGGAATTGTGCAGTTGAGAAGTTTAATAAACATCAAAGTTTGGTATATCATTTGACTGCTATGGAGAAAGCTAACGGATTTTTAAATATATTCAATAACAAACAAGTTTCTGTTGCTGTTCAACTTGATACAAAGTTAAAACTTGAGATTGAAGAAAATAGATTATTTATCCAACCAATAATTGAAACTATTTTAGTATGTGGGCGGCAAGGGATAGCACTGCGAGGTCATAAGGATTATGGTCCTATTCAATTTGAAACTCCATTCCCTTCAGAAAATGATGGAAATTTCCGAGCATTACTTAGGTATCGTGTAAATGGAGGAGATCAGATATTTCGACAGCGCTTACAAAATTGTCCACGAAATGCTACATACACGAGTTCAGTAATTCAAAATCAAATAATTGATATTATTGGTTCTATCATTATTAAGAAACTTGTAAATAAAATTAACCAAGCAAAATGTTTTACAGTTTTAGCTGATGAAACATGTGACATTTCCGGGATAGAACAATTCAGCCTTTGTGTTCGATATTATGATAGTGATACCAATATGATGAGAGAAGATTTTCTCAAATTTGTGCCTGTTGTTGATGTTACAGGCAATGGTTTGGCCGAAGTTTTGATAGACAGCTTAAAAAATATTGGTCTAGACTTAAATTTTTTACGTGGGCAAGGTTACGATGGGGCCTCCGCTATGCGTGGCCATTTTAATGGCGTACAAGCAGTTGTAAGGCGGTCATATCCATTAGCAGTATACTCTCATTGTAGTTCACATTCATTAAATTTAGCAATATCGGATGCTTGTAACATAAAATCAATCCGGAATGCCACAGGTACATTACAAGCTATTTATGTATTTTTTAAAACGCCTAAAAGGCAAAATGTATTGAAAAAAACAATTGACGAAATTGCACCAGAAAACAAGAAAAAAAAACTAAAGGATTTATGTCCCACTAGATGGGTGGAACGACACGAATCAGTAATGGTGTTTTTAGAACTATTTGACTCAGTTATTGAAGCTTTAGAAGAAATTTCCAATTGGGTAGATAGAGAAACATCATCAAAAAGTAATAATTTACTGTGTTCCATAAAAAATGGAGAGTTTTTATTAACTGTTCATATTCTCGCCAAAGTTCTTTCAATTAGCTTGCCTTTAAGTCGCCAGTTACAAACAGAAAACTTGGACTTGGTTAAAGCTATGGAGTTAGCCGAAGATGTGACTCACACAGCAATGGATTTAAGAAGAAAAGCTGAAGCAGAGTTTAAAGAAATTTATACTGAAGTAAGCAGAAAATGCGAAACCATGGGAGTTGCAATCACCGTACCTAGACTTACAAAGAATCAAAACCATAGATCAAACTTCACCACAAACTCCAGTGAAGAATATTTTAGGTTATCAATATACATTCCATTTTTAGACAGTTTTTCAAACCAATTAAGAGATAGATTTTTAGCTCATAAATCACTTGTTAAAAATTTTTCTTGTTTACTGAGTGTTCAAGATGATGATGAAGAAAATTTTGTTGAACTTATAAAAATATATGCAGAGGATATTGTAGTTGATGATAAAAGTGCAAAGGGTGAATTTTTGGTTTGGAAGCAACAGATTAAAAATTCCACTCCGAAACATGTGATAGATGCATTGAATAACTGTAATTCTATTATTTTTCCTACGATTCACAGGCTGTTGGTTATCTTAGCAACATTTCCTGTCACCACATCTACAAGTGAACGTTCCTTTTCAACTCTCCGTAGACTTAAAACTTATTTAAGAAATACCGTGGGAGAAAACAGGCTGAATGGTCTAGCTTTAATGAATATCCATAGAGATATACCTATATCTACGGCAGAGGTTATTGATGGACTTGCAATCCAATCCCGCCGCTTAAAATTCACCTAGGTTCTCAATTTATATTATTATTATAATCATTTATTTTTGTGATTTGTATAATAAAATAAAAGTTTAATATGACTTGTAAATTGTACACATACTTATTATAATTATTTCCGTTAATATAATAATTTACATCAATTAATGGTACTTGTTTATATTATTCAGGGGGTGTGGGGGGCAGAGCCCCCACCTTCCAAATGTCTTTTAAATTTCAAAACACCCCCGTAAAATAAATCCTGGATACGCCACTG
>NW_019101244.1:6913-13118 GCF_001856785.1 Myzus persicae | reverse complement strand
GAAAGGTCCATTTTGTGTATTCTGTGTTCTATTTCATTCATCTAGTTGTCATGGTAATTCTTATAAACAAATTCAGTTTGTAAAAAAACCATGTATTAAGTATAAAGATTTTCACAAAAAAGCATGCGAACATAAAGTTTCTAAGACACACTTACAATGCACAGAAAATGCTGTTAATTTCATTAAGGTCTTTTCTAACAAAGCTATTACTGTTTTTGATAAAATTAACACTTCTCATAAGTTACTGATTGATAATAATAGGAAAAAAATTGTGCCTATTATTTCAAGTATACTGTTTTGTGGCACTCAAGAAATTGCTTTGCGTGGAAAAACATCAAATGATGGAAATTTTAATTCTTTAATTAATTTTAGAATTGAAAGTGGTGATAAAATTTTACAAAGTCATTTAGAATCAAGCCCCAAAAATTCCAAATATATTTCAGCTAGAGTTCAAAATGAAATAATTGATATTACAGGAAAAATAATCTTAAGCAGAATAACAAACTATTTAGTGAAATCACAATCATTTTTTTCTATTCTCGCTGATGAGACTGCTGATATTTCTGGTACAGAACAGTTATCTATAGGCATAAGATACATCTCATTTGAATCAGAAAACCCTGTAGTCAAAGAAGAATTTTTAGGTTTTGTTGCTTTAACAGATATGCATGCTAAAATTGTAGTAAAATCTATAATACATTTTTTGAGAAACTGTGGTCTTAATTTAAACAATTTAGTAGGACAAGGATACGATGGCTGTAGTGCTATGTCAGGTATTCATAATGGTGTTCAAGCAATTATTAAAAATGAATTTCCTAAAGCTGTATTTGTACATTGTTCATCACATAGACTAAATTTAGTAATAAATGATTTGAATAAACTTCAGCATGTTCAAAACTGTGCTGGAAGTATCAGGTCAATTATTAAATTTTTTAGGTTAAGTCCTAAAAGAAGAAAAAGAATAGAAAACATTCCTTTATTTTGTGAGACTAGATGGTCGGAAAAATATAAAACTATAAGAATTTTTAGCGAACATTTTATTGGGATAGTAGAACAATTAGAAATAATATCTATGGAAACAGGCGTTGATTCACAAACAAAAAGTCAAGCATTTCAGTTACATAGTGCAGCAACTAAATCAAATTTTTTAGTGTGTTTATTTATAATGGCAACATTTTCTGCTCAACTAGAACCTATAACAAATGCATTACAAGCAGTACAGTTAGATTTATCTCAAGCTCGAAAATATATTAGTGAAATCATTGAAGTTTTTAACAACCTGGATGCGAATAATTATTTTCATGAGATTTTTAAAAAAGCTAAAAATGTTGCAAATGAGCTTGGAGAAGAAATTAAAATTCCTCGTATTGTTTCTAACCAAAAGCATCGTTCAAATCATCCAATAAATACTCCTGAAGATTATTTTAGAGTTTCCTTATACCAACCATATGTAGATTCCTTAATAATGCAATTAAAGCTAAGATTTTCTAATGAAAACAGTGCTGCTCATTCCTTATTAAATTTACATCCGAATAATATGAAAAAAATGCAGCATGATGAATTTAAAAACATGGTAGTAGAAATAAATAATTTTTATGCAATTGATAATTTGGTTGAGGAGTGTATGTTATGGTATAATGTGTGGAAAAATAGAAACACAAGTCAAAGTGAAATGAAAAACATAAGTTTCATAAGTCTATTAGATGAAGCAAATTTATATCCAGCAATTCATATTGTTCTAACTATTGCATTAACTCTACCAGTTACTACTTGTTCAGTAGAAAGAACTTTTAGTACATTGCGTAGAGTAAAAACTTGGACAAGAAATACTATTGGTGATAATCGACTTAATGGTTTATGCATGATGGTTGTCCATAAAGAGTTTGTCAAAAGTCATAAATTAGAATTGATTGAAGAAATTATAAATGAATTTGGTTTACTACCACGCAGAATGGAACTATTATTCAATGATTGAACAGTTATTATTTATAATTATTTGTTAATATTTGTATATTATTTTTTTCTGAGAACCCCAAGTTGTGTGAGGTAATACATAGAATGTATAATGTATATTGTATAATGTATATTAAGTTTGATCTGTATGATGATTGATGTTATTTTTTTTATATACCTAATAAATTATGTTATAAGCTTATAGAATATAAATATTTTATTTTAGAATATTAAAATTTAAAAGTTATAATTTATATAGCTTAATATGTATGAATACATATTTGTGTAATAATTTATTTTAGTCAAGGTTATTTACTATAATATTATTTATTTATATTATAGTTCTAAGCAGTATAAGCTATGTTTGTTTTTAATTTAAAAAAAAAGTTATTTCCAAATGGTTTGATAATTGGTAGTTATTTATTTATTTTATAGAAGTTGGACACATTTAATTTTATAAGTAACCTAAAATTATCAAATCAGTGACTACATTTTATGTATATAAAAAAAATTTATTTGTTAATTTAAAGTTGTTCATTAATTAATTAAAACTAATACTGTAAGATTCGCTTCTAACGTTCTAACTATACACATTATTAATAATTTAATTTTTGAGTTCCCTACTTATATGATGGAAAACACGCCAAAAACAATTAGGTACTTTATCACTAATCAGAAAATAAAACAAAAATTAAAAATTAAAATACCTTGCCCCCCCCCCTTGACAAATTCCTGCGGACGCCCTTGCCTACACACTATGCTGTTGTGTGTTATTATTATTGAATTTTCATTTAATGTTAACTCCATTATGTTGATATAAAAAAATCATTATAATAAATAAAACATAATATATTAATTGATATTCAAAGCTTTTCTTTTTACACAATCTGCATATCTACATTGAGGTATACTGTGGGAACTGCTGTAACTAAATTCTACGTTCAAAAAATTCTAAATTCTGTGTCTGTAATAATAACACATACTAACTTCATGTAAATTACTTTAATTATGATTATTAAATCAAATTAAGCTATCTGTGACTTTAATCATATCTTATTTAATTGCCCTGCCATGCACGCAGAGCGTCTACATCTTTTTTCCTTTCTCCACTCTCTAAATATCCCTCTTAATTCCTACCACATACTTACTTCTTAATCCCATCCTTCTATTCTTGCAACAATTGGGCCGCTAATGTAACAACATCTACTGAAAAGCACTGTAATTACCTTTTATTTTACATACGTATACTATACATATTATGCATTTATACATGTTTCTTTTTTTTAAATTCACTAAATTACATGATATTTTGGTTTTGTACTCGGGAGTCACAAGGTTATCCTATAGAATAGCTACTCGGTGTCACCATTGGTTGCTCATGTTGGTAGTTAGATATTCAATTGTCGAATAGAATTGAAGTTAAACGTTTGTCCATATCGATCGAGTCAGCCTGTATTTATAACCACTGTCACTATTTCCTCCAAAGTAATCCCCTAATTATATGTTAATGTATATAAGGGCAAATAAGGTGAGTAGGCCAATGTTGTTAACTCATAATATAATAGTATACTGATGTAGTATAGTAGTCAGTTAAACTCACAAAATGTGAAATCAGAATTAATAAGTATCGTTAAGTCGACACCTAGCCTAGAAGGTTTTACATAGTGGATCCAGGGTTTTTTTGAATTTGAATTGTAAGAATCAGCGCAGGAAGCGAATTTGATCCTACCGGGCTAATGTATAATGTCCTTAAATAGGCTTTTGCAAATACAATTCTCACTTCTAGCATGCCGACCACTGTGTCCGCATAAATGACATGCAGGCCCGCATTGTCCGCTATCCGACATAATCGGATTGCCTACCTAGATGACTAAGTTGAACGTGAATCGATTTCCACTTGACGAGACTGACTTGCAAGACATTGAAATAAATCTTTAAGATTTACGATTTTTGAATTTCATAAAATCACAAGACTGGACCGTCTTAACTATCAAGTCTGCAATCACCGATCTCCATGTACGTGGGTGATGTCCAGATATCGGTATTCACCATCAGTGAATAGCACAGAGGCCTTCATTTCTGACGGAGCGAGTTACACCTAGAGACCAATGCAAACCCATATCGTCGGCTATGCGACGCAGTCGGATGGCTTACTTAGATGTTTGAATTTTATTTTAATCGATTTTCAACTGACGTGACTGACTTGCTAGACACACAAATACGGTGGTCCGACTCAAGCTTATATCTGTCTCTAATTTAAACCAAGGTATTATCAGGTATATCGGGTGGTATTAAAGGTTCTTTTGAATTATTATTTCTGTACTTCATGCAATGTTCAACAATATTCTTAAGGGGATTGGAAGCGGCGATTTTCTTTCTCTGTCTAACACACCCAGAGAAATATCTAAGTAAAATTTAAAATAAGTTAGATTAAACCAACAAGCACTTTGTTAACATACGTTCTACAAACTATTTATTGATGTCACAAATTTATTTTTGTTAAAACAATCATTATCCCTATTAGTTTATTCTAGCCAACTTATAGGTAGGATTAATGAAATTTTTGTTAACATTACAATTCATGCCCTATTAATAATTACCAAACTGGTTATTACATTAACCAACTTCCTTGTTATTGTTACCAAAGATAATACTATAGGTAAAATCAATAAAATAATTTTTAATAATAAAAATTTGTGTTTTTATCAATTATATATTAGCAGATATTTAGGTTAAACAAAAGCTGAAATTTAAAAAAAAAATTCTGCTTGAGAAAGACATTTTTTTCTCCCTTAAAACAATTAAAACAGCTTCAACTTTTATGTTCAATAATGATGGGTATGATAAAATTCCCCGTAAAATTCAAAGATCTAGAACATAGACTAATAGGTAATAAAAATATAAAATAAATTAACTATATTTATTATAGTTATAATTATTTATTTATAATCTTTTTTAAACAAATGCTTTTAGTATGTATAGAAAATATTAATACAAATTAAATTTATAATGAAAAAACAAGATGAACAAAAAAAAAATATATATATAAAACTGTTACACCTAAATGATGTATACGATTACAAAATAAAAAAAAATATACAGGTATTTATAAATTATAAATATTGTTTGTAACAGAAAAATATTAAAATATGGCTATGACACTCTTAATAATACAATGGTTTTAAATATTATAATTTGCATCTAATTCTGAGGAAATTTGCTTTATTAAACTACAACTTCTGTCATATTTAGTGTTAATTTCATAGAAATAATTTTGCAAAAATAACCACACGTTACTTGATTCATATGGATATTCAAGATTAAAAACGTGGAATAGCTTAAAACAAATATCCACAGCTTTACAAACAGAAAACAGCTTGTATTTAACATCATCGAAATAAACTAATATTTGTTTTGGGTCTAAGAAGGAACCAACAACTAGAATACATGGTTGTATATTATTTTCTTGTTTTTTCAATTTGTCTATGATGACTTCTAGTTCCATGGGAGTAGATGCTACTATAATAAATGTATTTTGCGAATCTTTTATGGAATATTTTACAAAAGATTTTTTTCCACTGTCATCTCTAGTAATTTTTCTTGAGGAAGGCACAAATAATGAATGCATCAAATAAAATATAGCTAAGTTTTTACCATCTAAAACAATGTGTCGCGTTCGGCTCTTAACAAAAAATAAATATAATAATAAACGTTAAGGGTGCCTTCACGACTAGGCGTTAGTTAAATATAAATATTGCACTAACAACCTTATAACTTAACAAAAGGAATTAATATAGATAATCCAAATGATATTGATACAAATAATTGAATTTATTGAATTTTAATAATGTTAGGTACTTTGGTTTAGTACAATAAAATAAATAATAATAACAAGTGTGGAATGCCTATTTGGCACCCACCAGCTGAATAAATATATAGTAATAATAATAATATTAAAGTGCTTGATTAGCACACAAAAAAAATAATAATAATTATATTGAATAATAAACTAAAACAGCTCGTCAGCTGATTACCTGGAGAACTGGTGTCCGTTAGCGGCTTCAAACCAAACGCTACCGTCTCAGGATGCGCACATTTGCACAATAAAAAATACAATATTATAATAATTAAATGTGCGGCAACCCCGAGAACGTACGACTAACGAGCCACCAATTCAAACGAATAAATCACTGAACACATGTACTTGACAACGACACAAAATTCACGTGCTTCTGTAAGTATCTTGTGGTAC
>NW_019101244.1:0-6675 GCF_001856785.1 Myzus persicae | reverse complement strand
AAAAAAAAAGAAAAGAAACGTATTGAGTTGAATATGATGCTTTTACGAAAACGAATGAATATTTGAATGACCAATGAAAAAACGCATAACTCACGAAAATGCGATCAGTACCACCTTAAACATTTAATACGACGAAATACAGACTTTCGGTGGCACTGAAAGCGATACACAACTTTATGAATTACGAAAAACATTGAATAGTACATGAAAAAATAATAATATGAAAATGTGACCGTTGGAATACGCACATGGCCACTATCAGTAAGATAACACAATGTCACAATCTGACGGTGGGACAAAACGCGCACTCCCCAATTCGTTGTCGTGAATCACACACACATGCACACACCAGACAGCCAGCTGAATTGCTGCTGGCGCGGAAACGAGAATATAAATTTGTTTGCGGAGCGAACATACAGCCCCCTTTGAAAGGATCTACCTTTCAACATTATATACAACAACCAATCATTTTGACACATTTATGAATACGAATGAAAATAACTAAATATAATAAATGATAATTTTGCTACATGCAATATTATCAATGATAGCAAAATAAAAAAAAAAAAAAAAATAATAATACATTGGTTGAAATCCATTTTCGATGATGACTAAGGTTCTTCTTTCTCATCTTCTTCACTCGGTAATAAAGAAAGTTTCACCACCGGACGTTTGAAAGTGTTGCCAGAGGAATTGCGTAACGTGACCACTCGAACGGTGCCATCAGGACCGGGTTGAACATCTTGAACCCTGACCAGAGCCCATCTTGTAGGAGGAAGATTTTCCTGTCGGAGAAGACATAAGTCACCTACTCTCATATTTCGAGTTACCTTAATCCAGCGACCTCGGCGTTGTAATTGAGGAAGGTACTCCCGGGACCATCTTTTCCAAAACTGTTGAATGCAAGATTGTACCAATGCAAAACGTTTAAGTCTAGATATCGGGGTTGTCGATGAATCTGCTTCAGGTGGTAATGTGATAACTCCACCAATCAAAAAATGAGCAGGTGTTAGCGCTTGATAGTCTGATGGGTCATTGGATAACGGAGTCATGGGTCTAGAATTTAAAACTCCTTCTATTCCACACAGCAACGTTGTAGCTTCTTCAAATGTAAATGTTGCACTTAGTGATAGTTTTGTCAGAAGTTGTTTAGAAGACTTGACCGCAGCTTCCCACAGGCCCCCAAAGTGAGGTGCCGAGGTTGGAATGAAGTGCCATTGCATAGATTTTTCAGATAAATATGATGATGTTGCATGAGTCTTGGCAATTTCCTCAAACTGAGACATGAGTTTGCGATTCGCACCAACAAAATTAGTGCCATTATCGCTGAAAAGGTTACTACATTGTCCTCGGCGAGACATGAATCTAGTTAGCGTGGCTAGAAATGCATCGGCAGTCAAAGATGACACTAATTCCAAATGAATTGCACGTGTGACTAAACACACAAATACTGATATATATGCCTTTTCAGTCTTTACTCGACGGATACCACTTCGAATTATTATTGGACCGCAGAAATCTACTCCACATTGAGAAAACGGTCTTTCAATGGTGGTACGTTGCCGAGGTAGGGGAGCCATGAAAGGCGTTATTAATTTTGGATTGGTTCGGAAACATTGAATGCATTGATGCACGGTTCGACTGGCAAGACTTCGTCCACGGATGGGCCAGTAATTAACTTGTATGTGCGAGAGCAATGCTTGTGGACCAACATGCATTAGTCTCAGGTGTTCATATTTGAAATATAGTCTTGTGAAAGTTGATGAGGGCGGCAATACAATTGGAAACTTTGTATTGTCATGTATTGGTGCATACGCTAAGCGGCCTCCCACACGCAAAATGCCAATACCGTCTACAAATGGATTTAGCTTTGACAGACAGCTTGACCGATGAATGGGCAAGTTTGAATTTAAAGCCTTTAGTTCCGAGGGATAAGCTTCAGCCTGAATCTTGCGAATCCAAAACTCTCTGGATCCTTTGAGGTCACGTGCAGTCAATGCACCTGTCGTACGTTGATCCATGAGTTTCCTCTGTAATGTACAATTGTGTACGAATCGTTGGACTATGGCAGTTATACGTAGAAGTTGCATGTAACTTGAATATTTGTTCAGCAGCCAGGAATCGGATGAATGAGCTGTAGCCAACACTAATTTCACTGGACGAACTTCAGGGATTTCTGATGGTAGCTCTGGAATGCCTGGCCATGAATCACTTTCCAAAAGTAACCAGGATGGTCCGTTCCACCAAATTGACAATGAAGGCAGCGCAGCAGGATGTATACCTCTTGTTATTTGATCGGCAGGATTTTCCTTAGAAATAACATGGTGCCATTGAACATTATCTGTAATGTCTAATATTCGAGCAACTCTGTTTGCTACGAATGATAGTAAAGGGACTTCATTTTTTAGCTAAGCCAAAACAATTGATGAATCAGTCCATAGTAAAATTTCATTTATACTGAATTGCATGCCTAAACAACTGAGTTCATTTTTTACCTCTAGCAACAGTTCCGCCAACAATACTGCACCACATAGTTCTAGTCTAGGGATGGTTGTAGCCTTCATTGGGGCAACACGAGATTTGGATGCCAGGAGGTGTACCTTCACTTGACCATTTGAACTGGCAGAACGTAAGTAAATGCATGCACCAAATGCCTCTTGCGATGCATCGCAAAAACCATGAATGGTGACCTTTGAATCTGCAGTGTTGATAACCTTGCGTGGTATGGCCAATTCATGCAACGACTGAAGAGAGTTGTAGAATTTTATCCATCGAGCTTGCAATTCAGATGAGATAATGTCGTCCCAGCTCATCTTCATTCCCCATAATTGTTGAATGAAAATTTTTCCAAGAATTAGTACCGGGGATATGAGTCCAATAGGATCATAAACTGAGTTGATGTCTGATAATAGTGTACGCTTGGTCATGTTTAACGGCGGTGACCAATGCTTGATCGTAAAACGAAACTGATCAGTGATAGGTTGCCATGTGAGTCCTAAGGCTGTAACCGTATCATCCTCACTGAGTTTCAATACAAACGTTGGGTCATTACACGCTGATGGTATTTGGCTAATAAGATTGACTGAGTTGGAACACCACTTACGAAGTGGAAAACCAGCTGGACTAAAATGTTTTAATAGTGAAGTGTAAATTTGATAGCATTCATCTTCAGAGGCCCCACCACTCAGGAGGTCATCAACGTAGAAATCTTGAGTGATAACTCGATTTAATTTAGGATTGTCTGTGCTTCTTCCAATCTCAGCTAGGCAACGAGTGGCCAAATACGAGGCTGACTTTGTCCCATATGTTACAGTGCACAGCCGGTATTCTTGTAGTTGATCAGTAGGACTTTTTCGATAAAGAATTCGTTGGAGGTTTCTATCCTCAGGTGCAACTAACACTTGTCGGTACATTTTCTCGACGTCCGCTGTGATTACTACTTGGTGAATGCGAAATCGAAGAAGGATATGAAATATATCTGACTGTACTTTTGGTCCTTTCAACAGAACATCATTGAGTGCTATTCCGGACTTGGTGTTGGCAGAACCATCAAAAACTACCCGAAGTTTTGTGGTCGTGCTATTGGTCTTAAATACTGGATGGTGAGGCAAATAATATTTTGGTCCAGTCCATGTAGGACTTGCCAGCTCCATTTGGTTTAACGCCAAGTATTCAGTAATAAACATGTCATATTGCTCTGCCAATTTTTTATCTTTACCAAGTCTTCTTTCTAAATTGTAGAACCGCCTTTCTGCCATTGGTCGAGAATCGCCAAGGAATGGGATCTTGTCATTAACTGGAAGCCTTACAACAAATCTCCCACTTTCATCGCGCTTAACAGTTGATGAAAAGTGCTTCTCCGCTTGAGCTTCTTCAATGAATTGAGCATTTGTTGTTGAGGTAAATAGACTTAAAGCAGAATTGACAGATACAGGGGTAGATAGCATAGTCATTTTTGACTTGACTAATGACTTCTCAAATAATTTACCAACAAGTATCCAACCAAGTTTTGTATTGTGTACACTAATATGCTTGGACAGCTGTTTACGTGCACCCAGGAAAATTTCATAAAATAGCTCAGCGCCAAATAATATGTCAACAGCAGCTGGTACGTTGAGTTGAGGATCAGCTAGATTGCCCTTGACATCATTAGGTATGTTCAATTGATCCATGCTGAACATTTGATGGGGAAGTCTTTCTGTTATCGTTGGCAATGAATGAAATTCAATCGAGGATTGATAGTTTTGACAATGCGATGATATAGTGCATGGCATTAAACGCACAGTGGAAGAAGACATAGTACCAACACCAGATATTGACAATGAAATATTAGTCTTCTTTAAACGCAAGCGTTGAGCACAAGATGACGTTATGAAATTAAGTTGAGATCCAGAATCCAAGATGGCTCTACAGCGTTGTGGTTGCCCATCAGAGTCATGAACATTTATTACAGCAGTAGCAAGCATCACAGTGGACGTGGTACTTGACGCATGCTTATTACTGGTCATCGCATGGCATACTGTATTATGTTGACTGGTTTTCTGTGTCTCAGTTTGCGTAGAGCTCTCTGGTTCTGATATATGGCTCGAGTCAGCATGTAGTCTTGAATTATGTTTTTTGCCACAACGTGGACATCCAGGATAATAACAAGATTCAACTTGATGTCCGAAGTTCAAACAGTTGAAACATAATTTAAATTTGGTTACAATATCCTTACGCTCAGATACTGACATTTGATTGAATTGGTTGCATGCATAAATTCTATGTGGCGCTGTACACAACACACACTTGATAGTATGAGGTTCAGCTTTTTTGGCAAAAAATGCCTTGACGACATCATGTTTTTTGGCTCCATACTGATTTTGCTTTCCAGTGGCTTGTTTTGTATCAGACTTTGATGAAATATAACCGACTTCATAGGCAGCTATGCGTTTAGACAGAAACGACTCAATATCTTTAAATGCAGGGAGCTCCTTGCTGGTTTGTAGCAGCTGCCACTCACCAGCAGTAGTTGGATCTAGATGACAACATACAATTGTTGTCAACCAGGCATCCCAATGTTGTACAGGTTGCTTTAAAGCGATGAGAGAGCGAACATGAGAATTAACATGATAATGTAATTTTTTTAATTCAGCAGCACAATTAGTATGTACCTTTGGCGAATTCAATAATGCACGAATATGAACTTGGATAGTTAACGCCTTGTTTTCATATTGCTTTACTAATTCATCATAAGCGGCTTGGTAATTATCTGAAGTAATTGAGAAACTTTTAATCACCTCAGCGGCTGTACCGCAGACACCTGACTTAAGATAATGCATTTTATGAACATTTGGTAAATTTTGATTGTTGTGGAATAGTGCATTAAAGGTGTCAATGTAGGAAGCCCAATTCTCTATCTCACCATTGAACGTGGGAATGTTAATTGTAGGCAATCTCATAGCTTCATTGACTGATGCACTTGACTGGTTGCTAGGATGCATTGAACTTGAGGTTGCACTTGGTCCATGTTTTTCTACAAGCTCTTCCATGTCAGCCACTAAGGTGAATGTGAAGTCTTCAAATGCAACTTGTTCAGTGATATCTTCATGTCCCAGATCAAAATCAACAATGGCTTCTTGAATGACAGACAACTCAGCCATAAATGCAGTCAATTTTGATAAACGGATTTGTAATTGACGCACAGATGAACTTGCTGGAATGAATTTGTTGACATAGTCCCTGATGGAGTTTATCGAGTCCTTGATTGACTGACGCTTCTTGATCATCTTACGCAATTCCTTAGGCAAAGCAGCGAGATCGGTGTCGACCATGATGTTGACTTTGATTTACAGATGTAGAACAAGTATAATATTGTAATATGTCTAATGTTCAACTAACAAATATATAAATATGAACAATATGCAATGTTATAATAATGTAATGCAATACAAAACCAAGTACCAACTTACATAAATCAATATGAGAAAATGAATGAATAAAATAAAAATGATTTTTTTTGTTTTATATTATTTTGAATATGATGTTAATGTTTCAGGATTATCTATAATAATGAAAGCGAGCGCAATCACGTCGAGGTCACCAAAAAATGTCGCGTTCGGCTCTTAACAAAAAATAAATATAATAATAAACGTTAAGGGTGCCTTCACGACTAGGCGTTAGTTAAATATAAATATTGCACTAACAACCTTATAAATAACAAAAGGAATTAATATAGATAATCCAAATGATATTGATACAAATAATTGAATTTATTGAATTTTAATAATGTTAGGTACTTTGGTTTAGTACAATAAAATAAATAATAATAACAAGTGTGGAATGCCTATTTGGCACCCACCAGCTGAATAAATATATAGTAATAATAATAATATTAAAGTGCTTGATTAGCACACAAAAAAAATAATAATAATTATATTGAATAATAAACTAAAACAGCTCGTCAGCTGATTACCTGGAGAACTGGTGTCCGTTAGCGGCTTCAAACCAAACGCTACCGTCTCAGGATGCGCACATTTGCACAATAAAAAATACAATATTATAATAATTAAATGTGCGGCAACCCCGAGAACGTACGACTAACGAGCCACCAATTCAAACGAATAAATCACTGAACACATGTACTTGACAACGACACAAAATTCACGTGCTTCTGTAAGTATCTTGTGGTACGCC
>NW_019101243.1:0-12785 GCF_001856785.1 Myzus persicae | reverse complement strand
GGCACCAAACAAACATTTGGACGGTCTCAGCGTTAGGTTTGCTTCCTTAAGTCTTTCCAAGACCATGGTTAATTTTTTTAACATGTCTGACCAGTCAACTGCGTCGATGACCCAGTCGTCCAAATAATTCTTCACCACTTTGTCCCGTAGGTTACCCAGTACCTTCCGCATCCCTGGTAAATTCTCCAGGGGCCCCGGCCAACCCAAAAGGCATCCTGGTGAATTGTCCTGTATCATCAGGCGTGATGAATGCTGTTTTTGTCTGAGCTGCCTCCGACAATGGGACCTGTAAATATCCTGTCGCCAGGTCTAGTTGCACGAAGTAGTTCCCGTTCCTCAGTGACTCTACTTGTTCTTGGAGGTCTGGCAGTGGGAAATTGTGCCTTAACACCTGTTTGTTCAGCTTTCGGTAGTCTACGCACAACCTATTTTTGGCGCCCTGCTTCACCAGAATGACTGGACTGGCATAGGGTGAGTCGGTTTCCACTACCACCCCGTGCTGTTTCCACTCACCGATAATTTCTGCTATCGCTTCGCGGTCCGCGGCTGTAGTCTTATATGGTCTACAGGTAACCGGTTCGCTACCTTCCACTTCATTGATCTCCATTACTGACATTCTTGTACACCCTAGTTCTTCGATTCCCAATGCAAAACAACTGCGGAATCTGTTGATCAACTCAAGGAGCTGAGTCCTGTCTTCATCAGTCACTTCAGCGTTCACGTGCTTGAAATCTTCCATGATCAGTGGTCTCCGCTTAGGTTCGGGGGACGCCGTAAAAACCGCCAACGTGTCTAGTTTGTCCGTCCAAGTCACGACTGACGCATCACGCCAACTCATCTCGTCCTGTGTCTCACACAACGTAAATTTACCACCTTCCTTCTTATACGTCACGGTGTCCAAATCAAGCCAGTTGCGACCCACTATCATGTCATAACGCTGCACACTGTCCGGTACTACCAGAACTCTGATTGGTCCAGCCTCGACACCGTCCACGGTCACCATGACATCGGCTTTACCCACAGCACTCACCGATGGTACGGATACACTTCCTAATCCAAACAGCATTTTTTTTGGTTTCTCTCAACTTTAGGTTACAACGTTCCGCCACACTTGACCTCAGGAGCGTGTAGTAACTCCCCGTATCTAACAGCACAGTCATGTCAACGCCTTGTATGGCACCGTACTTTATGTATGGATTTTCCACAGGCTCTTTAGACATTGTCACATTGTTTACCGTTTGTTGTGACTTACAGTCACGAGCAAAATGCCCCTCGGCACCACAGGCAAAACACTTCCTTGCTTTCTTCAGCGGACAATCTCTCGTCCAGTGACCGACCTTACGGCACACCCAACAAGAAGACTTGTCTTCTTCGCCTGCCTCACTAGCAGTTTTTCCAACTTGTTCAGTCTTTTCGATTTTCGAACACCACTTCGGTTTTGAGGTAGTTGATGCTTCCCCGCGCCTTGGACCACTTTTAATATTGGTCTTCGCAGTAGAATGCCCCTTTTCTTGCTTGCATTCGGTCCTAATCTCTGTCCGAATAGCATTCATCCTTGTCCAATCCAACAAATCCCCTAACAACGCGTCCTCGTTGTCGTGATTTCTACCTAACACGTACATAGCTAATTCTTTCAAATAAATACCTTGAATAATATAGTCACTACTCTCACTGAACGTCAATGCCAACGCACGACAGAATCTCGACTTTTCTTGTAGATACGCCATGATATGTTCGTCTTGAGCTTGTCGCCGTTTCTGCATGGCTTCCCACCTGTCCGCCATTCGCAGTTGTCTAACAAACGTACTTCGGAATTTCTTTGTGAACTCATCCCAATTTGCGAAGTCACGACCGATGAACCAATTTCGTGCCGCACCGCCGACGTAGGACCTGACAAATTGCATCCGAAGGGCATATGGCCAACAGTTCAGATCCGCCATGCCTTCTACTGTCTTGAGCCAGTCGTCCGCCTCGTAGGCTGACTCACACCCATCGAAGGTTTTAATCGCCTTATTCATATCCGGAAGTACTCTGTAATCGTACGTGTCCGATCGCGATGCATGGTTGACAACAGCTCCAGCCGACGCGTTTTGGTCAGCAACGCGCCCCGCTGTGGACTCCTTTTGCAGTTGTTCCACCTTTTCCTGGAGGTCGCTCACTAGTTTATATAATTCATTATAAGTCGGTGCTACCGGTGTTGTGGGATTCATTTTACTTAATTCGTAACGGATTCGTCGACGTAACACAACAATATAATAGTAAACACTGTTATCACTATCAGTGACAACAACCAATCGTTATCACAGCCGCACCCGCGGTGAGCGTCGTCTTCCGAGTGACGGTTACTCTTTTCAGTGCTACCAACCTCGTCCCACACGACAATCGTCCCACTAGCCTCTCCACTCGTTACCCAAAAACCACGTTGTTTCTCCGGAACGTAATTGAGTATGAATTTGAACTCGGATACCACTTTTTACAGCCCAAGGCCGACGCGTTGCTCTTTTCTCGCACTATTTAAATGTTGCTGGTGAGTAAGCGCGACTTGAGGTTCCGTTTTTCCGTGACGTCTGCTCTTTCCTTCGGCCGTACACAGCTCCGCTCGTAGTCTACTTTGTGGTGGAGTAAATATTCTCAAGATATTGCTATCCCACTTCTGACTTACTGTTAACTACTCTTAGCAGCTAACAGTGGAATAATTAATAAACACTTTTAATTATAAAGACTTTTAAACACACTTTATTTGTAATAATAATAATAATTACCGGTCTGGCCTCAGGACAACCCGATCGAGAACGCTCTCTGATGCGGGTCTCCAACCAACTTCCATACCGTACACTTATCTCTTACATATACATAAATCTGGGAGAGGTGGGAGGAAAAGACCCAACCATACCGAGCACCTCTTATGGAGTATTTAACAATTGTTTCATAACTGACTATTGTATCAAGTTAAGTATGATACATTTTTTTGTTATAATAAAACTATGCCTATAAATTTTAGGCAAAAACAGATTACCCAGAAATTATAAAACATTGCTTTTCTGCTGATTCAAGTTGCCCTTCATCATTCGTTAAGGTACCTAATTAGTAATGATGTTGAAAAACAAACATATTACACATATTTTTTATGATATTTATATTATTTTTTTTTAATAATATTAGGTATTGGCTAGTGATATTTCATTAGAAGGTATAGAAAAACTAAACGACACCTTTGATACTTGTACTTCTGCATCTCTGAAATCTTATTCACCTTCAGTTGAAGTAAATACCTAGTTTGAAAACAAAATGCTTAAAGTTCTGATATTATTTATGTATAACTATTTATATATTTTTTTAAGTCATTAACAAGCTATGTCAAGTATGACAAGGTAGAAACTCAAAGTCCTATGCCAACTCCTTTAACATCTGATGAATTTAATGTAAACCGTCCAGCAGTTAAGGTATCAATTAATAATTCTATTTTTGTTGTAATATATAGATTAGCCATTAGGTAGGTATCTAAGTAAAAAAAGTATTTATTTTTTTTTTAGAAAAAGTACAAAGCAAACTTTCAGGCATCAAGTGTTCTAGCTGATTCTGATACACCAAACCGAATTTCCTAAAAAGTGGTATCCAACAATTATCACATGAACTTGCTGTTAAAAATAAGAAATTGAAAATTCTTCAACAAAGGGTCAGACGGCAGGAAAAAAGAATTGTATCTATGTCTGCCATTATTGATAAACTGAAAGACCAACATTTAATAAATGATGATGCTTCTGAGATGTTACTGGATAATTTTGGTAAGCATAAGCATCTTATAACAAATTGGGCAAAAAAAAATTTGGGACAGAAAGTACCTAAAAAGTATAGTCCAGAGGTTCGCCAATTTGCTCTCTCGCTACACTTCTTTTCAGCTAAGGCTTATGTATATGTAAGAAAACAGTTCAATACTATATTACCACACCCTAGAACTTTAAGTAAGTGGTACTCCCATGTTAATGCCGATCCAGGGTTTACCAAAGAAGCATTGAAATCACTAACCTTAAAAGTTAAACATTCAACAAGCCCTATTTATTGTTCACTTATGATGGATGAAATGGCTATTCGACAAAATATTGAATTTGACAGTTCTGATGGAAAATATTATGGCCGTATTGATCTGGGAAATGGATTAGATGGTGACAACTTGGAAATGGCTAAGGAAGCATTTGTATTTTTAGTTTTTGCTATTAATGAATGTTGGAAATTACCTATTGCTTATTTCTTAACGGCTAGCTTGAATGGTTCACAAAAATCTGAACTTATTACTCATGCACTATCTCTACTACACGAAACCGGAGTAAAGATAGTGAGTTTGACATTTGATGGCTGCTCTACTAATGTAACTGCAACTAAGCTTTTAGGATGTAATTTAAATGTAGACAACTTAGTAACTACATTTATGTATAGTAATAAGGATGTTAATATGCCCATAGAAATTATATTAGATGCTGCACATATGCTTAAGTTAGTTAGGAACGCTTTTGGAGAAAAAAAACAGTTTTTAGATTTTGAAAACAAAATAGTTGATTTTGATTATATAGAGAATCTTTTTATTTTGCAAGAAAAAGAAGGTTGTCATTTAGGAAATAAAATAAGAAAACAGTATATATTTTTCTTCAAACAAAAAATGAAGGTTAAATTAGCAGCTCAGCTTTTAAGCCAATCTGTTGCTGATGCACTTACATTTTGTAAAAGTAATCTTAAATTAAAATCATTTTTAAATTCTGATGCTACAATAAGATTTATAGAAATATTTAACACAGCATTTGATATTTGTAATTCTAGATCTGCTAATGCGATAGGAAATAAAAAGGCTCTTAGTAAAGACAATTTTAATTATGTTAAAGATTTTACTAAAAAATTTATGAATTATGTAAAAGACTTAAAAGTAAAAGACAATGTAAACAATAATACATTTATTCCTGTTCTAGAGTCGAAGAGAAAGACAGGTTTTATAGGTTTTGTCATAACTTTGAATTCTATATTAAATTTGTATAATCGGTACATAGATAATTTGCAGTACATTCGGACATATAGACTAAGTCAGGACCACATTGAGATATTTTTTGGAACTATTCGGTCTCATGGGGGGCATAATAATAACCCCACTGCAAAACAGTTCCGTGCAGCATACCGAAAAATAGTTATTAGGACCAATGATGTACAGAGTTTCAATACAGGTAACTGCATACCTCTTGAACATATTGATATTCTACATTATAGTAGTTCTGATCCTATTAAAGTAATTAATTATAGTACTGGGTATGATAATAATATTGACGAGGATAATATCACAGATGTTGATTCTTTTATACATGATCACAGTTATATTGTTGGACAGAACACTTTTGAATTCAGTGAATTTTCTAAAGAAGTTATTATTTATATTTCTGGTTTTGTGGTACATAAATTAAGCTCTGTTATTAAATGTGAAATTTGTGTATCATCACTATTTTCCTACAATAAAGAAGACTTTGTGAATTCATTTATTGCATTAAAAAACCGTGGAGGTAATAAAGGGGGTCTTACTTATCCAAGTGATGATGTAATCGTAATATGCTTGCAAACAGAAAAAATGTTAAAATCATATAATTACCAAAATAAAGGAATCAATAAATTATTCATTCAAACAAAAGTTCTTTCTCATTTTATGAATAATAATTCAATTTTCAGTTCTTTAAATAACCATAGCACAGACAGCAATAGTTCATTATCTGACCACCTAACACATTTAATTAAATCAATATCATCAACATACATGAGCTTGAAAATAAAATATTCTCTTAGATCCCATAATGAAACACCCTCCCTTCGTATGTGGTATAATAAATTAACATTATTTAAAGGGCAGTAATAAATAACAAGATGACNCTATAATAACTTATTAAATTTGCTTAACTATATAAACATAAACAAGTTAATTAGGTACCTAATCAAAATAAAAATAAAAATAATCATAATTTTTTTTAGAACATCATAATACAAGACAGTTAAAACAGAAAATACTGCTCATCATAAAACCAATACGTTCTTTATAATATTATAACAGTATAGTATAACTTATAAGGACGATTCTTCTATCATGAACCAGTTATTATAATTTTTTTTTTTTATATTTTAATTTCATTGATTGTTTTTTTAATATTATATACATATAATATTATTATTTATATTATTATTATTATATTATATTATAATTTTTTATTATGTATATTAATATATTACTATTTGCTTACCTATATAAATATTAAAATATGTTTAATTGATTATTATTTATGTTATGCATTTTGTATAGTATGTTCCTAAAATATTATGTATATAATATAATATTCAATATTCATGGCAATAAATTAATTGTGAAAATATGTAATTTATATTTATATTTATTTTAATAGAAATACCAAATTAAATAAATTATTGAACTACCTATTGACTACTATATAGAGATTATTGTTCATAATTAGGTAGAAGTGAAATGTGAATACAGTAATTTTTTTTCCTAAAAGTGGCTAGCCTGCCCAGAGTCCACTTGCGCTTCACGATAAAAATGAACGGCCTCTCTATATTACTCTATGGGGCGGCGTCAGTCGGCTGCGCGAAACAAGTATACTCTCTCGTGGAACAGAGTATACTAATAATAATATATTACTATTGTTAACCAACTACTAAAATATTTAATGACACACCTCACACACAATTGTCAATTGACAAACGTACAGTTACAGTTCATAAGACAATTGGGAACAAGGAAATAATAAATAATAAAAGTTACACAAAAGTATGTATATAGCAACATTTATTCATTCTGAAAATTTTTTAAAAAAATACAATGTTAAATAAATTTAAAAAATCGTCCAATTGAAACTTACCATTCGACACTTGCCACCGCCCAACAGCCGACCCGAAAACACTGAAAATTATGTATATAATTAAATTATTTTAATATTTTCAGTTATATAATATTGACTATTCTTACGTTGGACTCACTGTCGGCTTCGGGGTTGAGGCCGCGGCCGGCGACCCCTCCGCCCCCCCTATCAATGGTTGGACAAAACTACTGAAAACAATACATTTTATGTTTTTGATGATTGACATATTTTGGTATTTGCGATCTTACCTTCAACTACGGCCCCGCCGCCTCGACCCACGCTGAGGTTGCTGCTAGTGATGGGAATAATCGAATGAAATAATCGAATCATTCGATTATTTGTAAAATCGATTTAATTCGATTATTTTAAAATCATTCGATTAATCGAAACCATTCGAATCAATTCGATTATTCGATTTAATTACCTAATCATAAACATTCGAATGATAGAATAATCGAATGAACATAAATTAGTTATTTAAAAATCATCTTTACTGATTCTTTAGTATTTAATATTTATTGACAATAAAATATAAATAAGTAAAAACTAATTATTTACTACAATTAAATGAAAGTTCTGATAACAAATTTAATTTATAATTAAAATTCAATATTTATGTTCCTGTTTAAAAAAATAATAAAATCCAAGTTTTTTGGGTGAAGTCTATTCCTGCGGTCGTTGGTAATCTGCCCTGCTTTAGAAAACACGCGTTCCGATGGAACCGATGTTGCGGGAACACTCAAATATTTCATTTGTAACATGTACAATTCTGGAAAAGTATTTTTGTTTTTTTTCCAAAAATCCAGTGGACTTTGCTTGCGATTTAAATATGGCATTTCTAAATACTGACGTATTATAAGTGAAGCTGTAATTCCTGTTGATAAAGTGCTTCTGATCTGGGACACTTTCGTGTCAAATTGTTTCCATAATACATTGGATTCGACGTTGATACTGTTGATAGGTACACTACATGTATCTTCCTGGTGTTTATTATTTAATACATCAGATAGTTCTTCCATAAGCAATTTTTCGGTATTATTTGCATTTTCAATTAATCCAAAACCTGCTTTTTTAAACCTAGGGTCTAAAAAGGTTGATTTAGCAACTATTTTATCACGTTCTAGTATACCTAATCGTCTAACGATGACTTCAATTACAATTTTTTGAAGTGCATTTTCAGCAGTTGTATTAGTTATTATACTTTTTAATGTATGTTGAAGGCCCCTTACTAATGGAATGACTGAAGAAAGTGTTGGATATATTTCACCAGATAACTCAACTGTCATGACGTCAAATGGTTTTAATATAGGTAGACAATCAGTTATTAATTCCCAATCTAGTGCAGTTAAAAGGTCTGGTGCACGGGGAAGAAATGTCATAGCTGCCGACAAAGGTGCTTTAATTTGTACAAGTCTATCTAACATATGAACGCTCGAATTCCACCTTGTACTCACATCTTGTATTACTTTTAATACAGGAAGTCCCATTTGTGTTTGCAGTTCTTTTAGTTTTTCAGACGCAAAGACACTATGTTTAAAATGTCCTACCAATGTGCGGCATTTTTTTAAAACATCCAGGAAATCTTTATTAGACAAAATTGCTTCGTTAATACTTAAATTGAGTGTGTGTGCGACACATGGATGGTGGTGTTTACTAAGGTGTACATTTATAGCGTTTTTTATATTAGATCCGTTGTCCGAGACTATAGTCACTATTTTATCTTTAATGCCCCATTCATTTAAAATATCTGAAAGCAAATTAGCTATGTTGACGCCAGTATGAGATTCATGCATTTCTCTAGTTGCCAAGACAGGTGAATATAGACGATCATCAAATATAAAATGACAAGTAACTGTTAAATAAGCTATATTATTGTCAGAAGTCCATATATCAGTTGTAATTGACAAACTAGCTACATTTACCAACATTTTTTTTAATATTGTAACAATCTTATTGTATTCATTTAGCAATAATTTTGTAGTTAATGTTTTCCTACTGGGAACTTTATATAAAGGTTGCAATTTTTTAGAATATTCTAAAAACCCACTGTTCTCAACTAACGATAGAGGTTGGTAGTCAGTAACAATCATCTTAATTAAACTTTCGTCTATTGAATTTTTTACTTCATCTGTTAAATTGTTACCTTCAGTCGAACCATATAATTTTAATTGGCGACAACGTTTAGGTGCAGAAGGAAAGCAGGGTTCAGTTTGTTGTATATTGTTGGAATTATTAGAAAAAGTAGATGGTCCGGCTGATAGATTCAAATCTAATTCTTCTTCATTATTTAAAACAGGTGTAATGTGCGCTGGATGAATTCTTTTTAAATGCTCTTTGGATAAAAAAAAAAATGAAAGGAAATTAATAAAATTATAAAAATATTCACGAAGCTTCAGCTATAAAAGTTGCACATTTTGTACATTTTTTACTATATAATAGTTGGCAAATGTAATTTTTGACGAACTTTGTAAAAATTAAAAATTTGTTATTTCAATTATGACCTCCCAAAACTACCTTAATATCTGAAGCTGAATTATGTGTATAATAAAAAATGATAACTTATAAATAATAAAACTGATAACTTTAAAAAAAAATGTTTAAATAGTACCTTTCAAATTAGTTGTATTTCCGTGGTATTTAAATTCTCTTTTACATATTTGGCAAATCACACACTTGTCAGAAGTTTTCTTAAAATGTTCCCACACTATAGACCTTTGACTAGGTGCCATTAGGTATAAGCTTAATATAAGTTATAATAATTAAATGAAAAACAATAAAAGTTTAAAAAGTGGATCAAAATAAAATTAAAATTGTCATAAAATATAAATTCAATACTACAAACGTGTAGCTCAATGCATATCAAATTCACGATTGAATAACAAATATTAAATAATACAACAGACCATACTAAGAATACAGCAATCCCTCGTTATCCGCGGATTTTTAATCCGCGGTTTCGATTATCCGCGGTTGGGTCGGCAATACAATTTTATTAATACGATAAAATTTTATCGTTATTATATCCATACTTATAACAGATAAGCTACATAAAGTACCTTAATATGTACAGTTAATTTGTTATATCTTTAAATTAGGAATTACCGTGTATTACTATTTACTATCATGTAAGACATCAATAACATAATACTAGGAAGCTATAAACTTATAGTCTATAGATTATCATTCGATTATTTATATAAGCGACAAGCGTTATAACCGGTTCTAGCAATGTAAATTGTAATAGTTAATAATAATTCATTCGAATGAAATCGTTGGGTTATTACTTATTAGTTTATTAATCATTTGATTATTCGATTTTTTTTCGACTACTAATCATTCGATTATTACAATCATTCGATTATTCCCATCACTAGTTGCTGCTGCTGTTGTTGTTGTTGTTTCTGCTGCTGTGGCCGCTGCGAGGACGCGCCCGACGGTGTCCCAGGTACCACGCAGGGGGAGTCCGATAAATAAAATTTACAAAAAGCTTATAGCACATGACAAAATAAATAATAGGATAAACTTACCACAATTTCTAGCGATGTGCCCCAACTGCCGGCACCTGTAACATCCTGAAACGTACAAATCATGTTTAGTGTTATACTTGGCTTATGCAATACGCATGTGCTTTTTTTATTAGATACTTACGTCGGGCGTTTTTGCCCTCACGGCGCACGGGCACAGCCGCTGCACCGTGATACACGGGTGCATTATACACCCGCATACCACGGCCGTTATACTGCTATTTGTGACCAATCTGGGTCTCTTTCGGTATGCTAGATTTCAAAAAAAAAAAAAATTGTTTTATTCAAATACGTATGAAGTAACCCAAGAAATATTATTTTCATACTATAATCGACGTGTACTCACTTGACAAATTTTTGATAAATGTTTGAAAAATACCAAACAACGTGCAGCTGGCTATGCATTATATGTCCCTTGACGCGGTAATAATAGCAGCCAATCAGAAAATTTGATTCTGTCGACTTATTTGTTATAACCGCGAAAACATAGCATTGATTACATTGATTACAATGAAGCATAACACCTGATAACTGTTCTCCATAATTATCGAAAAATACACTTTTGTTATCTCCTGTATGCTTTTCAGATTTCAACAGCCGTTTCGAGCACTTTTCGCTGTAGGCGGATTGTCCGTTCGGGAATCGACTTTCACCCGAGATGATTGATAGCTAGACACTCAAACTCGGAATCCGAATTTCCGACTTACGACTAGACACTCTTCCAATTTCAAAAATTACCGCTTAACCAGTGCTGCCAACACGACGGGAGGCCGTAATTGTACGGAAAATAATTGACCGGAATGATAAAAAAAACGGAAAGTAAAATTACGGAACGTAATACTGCGGAACGTAAAATAACGGAATTTAGTGGTTCAAACCATAATTTTGCGGAATGTAAAATTACGGAACCACAAATTTGCGGAAAATAATAATTTGGAACGTATACTTACGGAACCAGAAAAATGCGGAATGTAATATCACGGGTAGTAATACCCTGGAATGTATTATCCAGGAACGTAAAATCGCGGACCGTAATTTTGCGGAAAGTAAAATCGCGGAATTTAAAATACCATAAACCAATGATTCCCAACATAGATAAGTATATCTAATTACAGAATAGTCGAATCAACTTAGGGTTTTTTTTAAAATCTTCTACTGTAGAAGTTCTATAAATTAATCATTGGCAAAATTAATGATAGTTGGGAATATATTATTATAATTGTATCTTAAATGGAAGGCATAAAGGGCCCCTGCTCCTCTCCTAGTATATTATCTAAGCTCCAAACATGACTTTTTAATAAATTGAAGATAAATGTTTGAGGTTAGGTTAATTTAGTACCAATAGTACCTAAATATTTAGTCATTTTAGTTTAAGAACTGTATTTGCTGAAATTTAACACATTATAAAAAATAAAGTATTAGCCACGGTTTAAGATATATATGTATATGTATATATATATGTATGTATGTTAAAATATATATGTATATCTTAAACCGTGGTATTAGCGATAGTATTGGCGATTGAAAGCTTATCATTTTTTAGGCCGGCGCGGCGGGGGTAGATCTGTAACGGGGAACTGATAAAAGATACACATCGTCCCCATTACAGCTTATCACTTTCAATCGCCAATATAAACATAAATAATTAAACGCTGTGGCTATATCCCCGACAGTCGGGTCTTTATTAAAGTCCCGACAACTATGATAACAAATACGCATGCTCGGATAATATACATGATAACAATACAACAATGATAATACGATAATTATTATTCATTAATAATGCGATAATTAACTGATTTTACAATTTAAACATAAAATTGAACATAAAACATATTTTATTTTATTTACCTAGGTCATCAGTGGATGGTTCTATTTTTGTCTTAATATCTTCTTTTTCTTCATCTTGGATTTTATGCCACATAAGCTATTTATATTTTTTAGATTCTGAGTAAAGCGAGGAATGCAATGGTTTTACAATGATGTTTATTTTTTTTTTAAATATCAAATGTATCGCTTTTTCTAAAAGGGAATTCTCTTGGGATAGTACTTAGTAGACAAGGGAAAAGCTTTCATTTTAATTTTGGAAGTTTTTTTTTCTTGTAATTTGTTGTAAACCGAATGTACCACTGCACTTTGCTCTGTTTATCGTCTGTTAATCTCTGTTAATCATTGTTAACAAGTATAAAACAAATCTCCATGTCACATATATCCCCAGTATCAACTGTCTGGTTATTTGGCCATAACATATCCATCACCATTTCCCTCTTAACCGTTGTCGTGGTTTACATAGAATTTCCTTGTAACATAATATGGAGGCGCCCGGTGCCGATGCCATTTCATCCTCAAAAATATACTCTGCGGT
>NW_019101242.1:0-12555 GCF_001856785.1 Myzus persicae | reverse complement strand
AATAATGAACAATTAATACTTATTAATTTATTATACTATACTATACTAATATTATGACGTGAACTATTGTAGGAATATAAATTGCTGGTACAGATTTTATTTTATACGTTATAACTTATTAGTATGCTAACAAACTTTGTGATGTTACCTTTTGGAACACATAAAACAATAAAAGTTCATTGTTCAATAAAAGTTCAATAGTGACATGAACAATTTTAGGTACCAATTTTGATTTTACCTTTATGAAAACAAGAAATATTTTTTAACTAACTTAACTTGAGTTAAAAAGTTAATATTAAATGTTGGTTAACTCTTAACTTAATTCAATTGATAGAACATTTTGGATTAACTTTTAACTATTAACTTGATTTAGATTTTAATTTAACTTAACTTAACTGAGTTAAAAAATATCGTTAACTTGCCCAGCCTTGCATTTTTGATTTTAGAATCTGAGTGAAACGACGAATGTTTTTTATTTTATTTTAATTTTTTTTTATAGTTTCACTCAGAATCTAAAATCAAAAATGTAGACTGACCGATCTCTAGTAGACTTGACTACTAATTCAAATCTGTTTTCAGAATTCTTATCGCTTCACTTTATCAATCGGTATGTTTGCCAAAAAACACCTCTGAATTCTTATGTTGCGCGTGTGTTAGACAAAGACAGTCGCCACCGCCACCGATCCCCTTAAGTAAAACCAGTAGTCAATACTAAATTTGTATCTGTTGTTAACGATAACCATATCCGAAAATTGATAATAATAATATGTACAATTTAGATAACGCTGTAGTGGCGATAGGATAAATATAGATAATTAAGAATAATATGGTTATCGTATTCGTTTTGACTACTGGTTTTTAATTTAAGATTTGATTAAATACCCAGTAGCTGAAAGTTGGAGAAATACTTAAACGTCCATAAATCATAAACGGTTTACTCAAATTAAATACTGTAAACATTAAAACCAATTTTTTGAATACGTTAATAAATTGGCTTGTATTTTTTTTAACAATAATGAAGTAAGTGTCTGAAGCATAATACAAACCGGTTTGAATACAATTTTATTTTAATAATTTTCAGTAATTTTACTTAATTAACATATGATTGGTATTTTAGTACGTATTAAAAAACAATAGTTAGCATTGTAAATATTCTTTTATTTGAAATAAATATAAAAATACTATAAGTGAAACAAATTTCGAAAGAATTCGAATATATTTGTATTTTGTATTAGCATTATGTTTGAAAATAATTCCATTACATTTTTATTCGAATAATTATAAAAAAAAATCATTCAAATTATCTAAATAATATTTTGCAAAACTGATTACAAGGATATTACTAAAAAAGCCGCCCGTTTTTCGATGTTTTTTTAGCCTACTTTTATTTAAAAAGTAGGTACTCAATAACGTAGTTTTAAGGTTAGGTTATTCGTATAAGTATTCAGAATATAAAATACAAGTATTTTTCACAAGACTATAGCACATGTATAACCTAACATAGTCATTGTATTATAATGGCCCTTTCAATAGACATGCCCAACAGCTATGCAGTATAGCAGCTGCACGCCATACACCTTTTCAATAAATTGCCCATGGCCAATACATTTTGTGTACGCGCAATAAAATGCCATATTTGGTATACATTTTTTTGTACATTTAGACATGAGGATGTTGATTTTAAATAAGATTATAAATCGTATGCCCTACTATGTTTGTATTTCTAGTGAACATGTATTATAACTAATATTTATAATAATTTACTTTTTTGAAAATTTCGATTGGAAAATAACTGAACTGATAAATATTTTTTATTTTTACGTTTTGGAAACATACAAAACAATGACAATATAAAAACTACAAAATGTCCGTGTACAATAGAATGAATATACAGTTCGCATTATATGGTAGTCAACGAGTTAAGTTATTGTCATTTAATTTTGAAAATTATAAAAAATGTACATTTGACCGATTATTTTACATATTAAGAACTGCGATGCATTTTTAAACTAGTAAATTAGGTAACATAAATGTCACCCAGTAAAAATTCTTTAAAAAATACAATGTTAGGAAGCACTTTTTCTATATACTTCAATGCTATTATAAATAAAACCAAAATATATTTACCTTTCCTTTTGGATTTGCCTTTCTTGGTGAAGGATGATCATCCTGCTGTTCAGGTTGGTCCATGATGAACAAAAAACGTATTGGTACAAAAAATAAAATGGCAAAAAAAACTCGAGTCGTATGCTTGTCACGTGTTGTACAGTAGGCGCATGAGACAANAGAGTCAGCAGGTTTTACATATTACATTTTAGTCGGCGCTATTTGGCACCGGGTGTATAGTGGTCTCTACGATCTGACGCAGTGTCCGCAGTGAGCGCGCTCGTCGTAAACGGCGCGCGTTGCTTTAGTAGAGCATACGACAACAACTGGTGGGGGATGCGCGCCGCCGAACTAAAACCAGTCTAGCAAGCGGTATGTTCTCTTTTGAAATGAAGTATAATCAATACGCATATGAAACTACAACGTTAGGACAAATAATAACAGCCGCAAGAGAGGAATAATACACCCAAGTCTCATGACACCACAAGAATTAGCGTCAACATTAAAATCAGTAGAACAAACTATAAATAAACAGTATAATATACCATTAGGAACACAAGCATCAGAACTTGGCGAATTTCATAAGGTTACTAAAATAAGCGTATATTACGAAAATGACAGGTTAGTTTTCATTACAAGAATTCCGTTAGTTCTAGATACTGAACTTTCATTCTACAGTATACTATCTTTACCAATGTATCACATTCAGGGCAACATAATGTCATGGTATTTTACAGAGATATCGCAACCCTATGTAGCATTTACAAAAGATAGAAAAAGATTTACGTTATTTACGGAAAAACAATTAAGTGAGTGTATAGAGACAGAAATATATAGGATATGTAAATCACAACAACCTATGTGGGAAAACAATGAGTATCAACCATGCGAAATACAACTATTTTTAAAACCTGAAATGGCACCAACTAATTGCGTAGTTAAAAGATTTGAATTGCAACGAAATATTTATCATAAACTAATAGGTAAAAATACATGGATTCACACGGGTAACGATAGTTTTACAATTAGTTGTACAGATCTAAGTGAACCGTTCATGAAAGAAATAAGGGGTACTGGAGAAGTCACTATAATAAATAATAATTGTCAAATATTTAC
Organism: Myzus persicae; assembly: GCF_001856785.1. Classification (NCBI taxonomy): domain Eukaryota; kingdom Metazoa; phylum Arthropoda; class Insecta; order Hemiptera; family Aphididae; genus Myzus; species Myzus persicae. Next base: position 9,333 of record NW_019101242.1, on the reverse strand, counting down.
AAAAGACGCGATATTAACAGCTACGGACGAAATTTCTAATACAAATTATAATGATTTTATACCTAAAACTAATATGAATAACATCTTAAATGAAATACCTGATAGTGTACATAATTTTATTTTTAAAGAAGAATGGGTCAATAAAAAATCAAATATACAATTTACCGATCTAAATGGAATATCTAAGTCGCTTGACGAAGTACAAGAAATGATTAATAACGAAGAGGCAAGAGAACAAAATCAAAAACATCAGTTTGTCCATTCTAACTTATTATATGTCACTATTGTGTTAGCAACAATATCCATAATTTTAATAGTAGCTATATATGTAGTAATAAAATGTCATTACGTAAGTAATCGTCAAGTTTTAGATATACCTAGGAGTCTAGTTAAATACAGAACCGCTGATTACGTAAGAGCATTTGAGAACACACCATTTACACCGCCACCATCACCAAGATAAAATAAAATAAAATAAGATAAAATAAAATAAATAAATAAAAAAATAAAACGTGTATTAATCATAATAATAAGAATAAAATCTAGTCAAATAATAAGAGAAGGTTCCGGGCGCTGTGACCTAAACACCGTTGTGCAAAACATTAAGAGGATATTTCGGCATAAGACTGAATTTATGACACCATTGTTGGAACAGTTATACCTAAGTGTTAACATGCAGGGGGCCTCAACTTTGTCTACGACTTATCTTCAAAAATATTTACACATACCTTATAGGTAACCAATAATAGTATTTTGGAACGGATCAATGGATATAACTATAATTAAGCGTTTAAGGTTAAGGGGAATACTTAAATATTTAAATTTAACGGCATATAGCGATAAAAATAATAATTAATTTAATTTAAAATTAATAAACGTAGAAATTAAGGAACAATTATATTCGGGATACATAGGAACAGTAACTAAAAATGGCAGGATGTTGAATCTACTTGAGACACATGGACTAGTGTGTAATATAAATCATTATATAACACATTGTCATGATCCAGTGGCTGATATAATTTTAACAAAATGTATTTTTAATTATGTTGTATCTAAAACTAGACCTATTAAATTATATAAAATATGTAAAAGGGAAAAGAAAATAAAATAAATAAAAAGGTATAAGGGCAAATTTAATAAATGATAATATAAGCAATAACAATTAATGTAAGTAAAAAAAAATATATATATAAAAAAAAAAAACAACAAAACACATGAGATGTGAGGTAAAGGGTTTCCTATTAATATACATTACATTTATTCTAGAGAAAGGAAATTCATTGAAGAATTAAAAGATATCATAGGCAACGAAGTACATATATATAGATATAAGGAAGATAAAATCCAATCGATATGCATATGTCGACACTTGTTAAAAGCAAATAAAAGAATTAGTCAACCTTTTGAATTTAAGAGACAAAATAAAATAACTAGGAACATCGAACTATTTATGAAGGATCATTGTAAGGGGTAGTGTAAGGAACTTTTGAAAATAATCGAAATGACACACGATTCTAGATACATACTTGATTACCCAAAATAAATTTAAATTAAAAAAAAAAAAGAAATATTTATATTATTAAGCATACAAGTGTAACAATGTTGAATATGGTATTCACATAAATTGGTGAAGGATTTTAAAACATTATTTATACAAGGGAAACTAACACTTATTATTATTAATATTGTTATAATCATTATTTTATAAGAGAAAAATATCATTTATATTATATACAAACACTAACACAATTACTTATTTAAAATGTGAACTATGGAACCTATTGTAAATGGCAAAAAAAAAATGTAAATGAAATAATAATCTGTACCACATTTTAACTAATTTCTCAACTGTAATGAAAATATTATGTACTGTGACAATAGCAATAGCTAAGAAAACAATTGTAAAGATTTCTGTCTTGCAGACATAAACCTTTTTTTTCGCGGGGAGGTGTTGCGGGCCTTGAGACTCTAGGCGCCACTATTCGATATATAATAACATAGTATATAACATTGTATATAATATAATATAATATATCATAATGTTATTATGGCCTTAAACTAAATATATATAATTAACATAAATATCGCAACAATATAATATAGAACATGTACTATTCGCCCCTATCCATAAATCACTGGACAGGTACACGATTAGAAATCATGGACACGAGTTGTTATTCTAAGAATTGACAACAACAACCGAAACACACACACATACAAGCTGCACGCGCCGCTACAATCAAAGGAACCGCCATCACTTATAAGGGAGCCCGTGGGACAGCCTGAGCAGATGTATCATAGCCACGGAGACCTGAGCAACTTCTCGTCACACGCTCACACGCTATTATACTATTACTATATTTTCTGCTAAATAAACATAATTCTACAGTTCAATTTGGTACTTGTTGATTTGTCTCTAAAGCTTACGGCTTTTTGAGCCTTTGAGATTACGCACACAACAACCGTGTCTAAAAGTGTCTAAAACTTGTTTATTTTTCATTGACTTGATGTATTAGAATTTGCACACTGAGTAGTTAAATTTGTAACTTACCTAGCAACTTGTATTGTATTTTGTCTACTGAACAAATTTTATTCGTTAATATATGGTTGATATAAATGTATTTATTAATTTAGTACTGATTCTTTAACTGATGTAATCAAAAGAAAATTATTAGGGAAAAAAGTGAAGTATAGTCCTAGAACAATTTCTCGCCTGTATCAAGTAATTAATGGAAGACAAGGTTTTACTCAAGAAGCTTTTTCTGCAATTAAAGCAAAATCTCAAAATTCAACAGTTATTTGTAATTTGGTCATAGATGAAATGACTATACATTCTGGAATACATTGGAATGTTAAAAAATGGTATGGTTTTGTAGATATGGGAACAGATTTTAACTATGACAATGATAACATACCACAAGCCAAAAATTCACTTGTTTTTTTAGCTGTTTCATTAAATGGGTACCTACTGGAAAGTTTCCTTAGGATATTTATACTTATAGCTGGCTTAAATGGAGAAGAACGATCTAATCTTCTAACCAAATGCTTAGAGTTGTTTAATGAAACAGGAGCTCATTTAAATTCTTTGACATTTGATGGAGCCTATGTAAATGCTACTATGTTTACAAAATTGAATGCTTCTTTTAAATATGAATCTTTAACTTCTTCCATAACAAATGTAATTAACAACGAACCAATTTTCTTATTTCTTGATCCATGTCATATGGTCAAATTAGTCAGGAATACTTTTGGAGACGAACAAGTTTTTAAAAATAACGAAGGTAAATGGGTTTTTATTGAAAAATTATTTGAAAAACAATACACCGAAGGACTTCGTGCAGGAACAAAATTGACAAAATGACATTTAAATTATAGAAATGAAAAAATGAATGTAAGACTGGCAGTACAAATATTAAGTGAGAGTGTGAGTAAGGCATTAATTTATTGTAAGGAAATTGATCAACCCAATTTTGGAGAAGCATCAGCAACAACAGAATTGTATATGATGATTAACCAAGCTTTTGATATATTGAACAGCCGTAATCAGTTTAGTAAAAGTCCCTTCAACATATCAATAAATTTGAATACAATAAATAAATATGAAGAGTTTTCAAAAAGATTCAAAAACTATATTGGTGGTTTAACATTTTGTAATGGACAGAAAATAGTTTATTCAAACAGAAATACTGGATTTGTTGGCTAAATTTTGAGTTTGGAAAGTGCAATCAATTTATTTAAGTATTTGCATTATAATCATTCATTGAAATATTTACTAACTTACAAAATTAGCCAAGACCATTTGGAAAATTATTTTAGTGCCATGCGTAACATGTTTGGATTTAATAATAATCCTGATTGTCAACAATTTAAGACTGGGTATAAAAGACTGTTGGTTCATCATCAGAATATGTAAACTGAGCAATTTTAGATGCGACCATAATTTTACCGTTGGATAATGGAACTGACTTAATTACAGATACTGATGTTACACAAGACATTTCGAGTGAAATGGATGTAAGTCAACAAACAGACCATGACTACATTAAAACTGTATGGAAACTCAATAGATATAAATATATAGATATATGGAAGATGTTTCAGTTTATATTGGATGATTTATTGTAAGAAAATTACAAAAAAAAAAATTAACTGTTTAGTATGTAGTAGTTGTATAAAAAATAGTGACACAGATAATTATTTAATAAACATAAAACACCGAGGTTCCTTAATAAAACCATCTAAAGATGTTGAGATACTGTGCACAGAAACTGAAAAATGTATCAGGCAGCATCAAGAAATTGTATTCAAACAAAAAAATGTAGTACAATTTTTGAAAAATAAAGTAAAAAGAGCATTATATGAAGTTGTTTTCAAAAATAAAGAAATGTATCAACATATAAAACATATAATCTGTCAGCAACAATTTAATAATCACAGAGATCAAATTATAAATGTAATAATTACATTCTACCTTAATATTCGACTACATCATGAAGGTAAACAATTTTATAAAGAATCACGTCTCCGGAATAATACCAAACTAGTATTATTTAATAATGAATAGCAAAATTATTTTATTCATGCTAAAAAAGTATTACCATCGATTTTATTTGTACATAATTATTATTACGTTATTATGATATAATGTTATGATTTAATAATTGGTAAATATTATAACATATTAAATTGGTCATAGGATTCAGTTATTTTTAAATGTATTATATAGTGTTATAAAAACTATATTTTATAAAAATCTCTTGTATATTAATTATATTGTAGGTACTTTACTTAGAGACGACCATAGTAATACTATATTATTAATACTATGAAAAATGTATGTGAAAATATTGACAAACAAGATGTAGTTTGTCGAAGACGTCTTTTATACAATGATTTGCCTGGTAATATTATTGTCTTAGAAAATTTTTTTATTTATTTAATAAAGATCTGACATTTGCGAAAGCACAATGTAATATTTATATCTTGTTTCTAAAACTATTAGATATTTATAAAATAATTTTGTATAAAATATACAATTTAGTGTGCTCTAGAAACGATTGTATTTCATAAAATATGTAAAAGGATTTATAAATTGTTTTTAAGAGTTATGAAATTAATGTTTTTGAATTTTAATTAATAAATGTACCATCAACAAAAATCACAACCAGTTTAATTTATATACCATGGGTACAGACACAACAATTTATTAAAACATTTACATATAAGAACTCTACAGCCATGGGTCACAACTAAAGTATTATTCACAAATATTTTTTTTTTACTAATAGATAGCACATGTAGTAAAAGTAATCAGCCAATGCTAAATGAAACTGAAAAAGCAAGTAGTGTTCAGCTTATTCCTAGCTGTAGCAATGTAATGTCACAAGATAATGTGCTGCTTCTTGATAACGAAAATATTATTATACACTGTAATACTACCAATAAAAATATTGATGTTATGACAAAAAATAAACAGAGGTACACAGGAAGTAAACAGAAATGTATGAATAACCGTAAGCAACTCGGAGAAGAGTATGAAGATCGAAAGGGTCAAATTAAAACTATGAAAGTTTTTAAGCCTCTCAAAACAACATGTTGTAAAAAAAATTGTTCTACATTACTTTGTTCTGAAAAAATACAACAATTAATTTTTAAGGAATTTTACAAATTAGATAACTTGTCAGCACAAGATCAAATTTTAATGGATGCTATTCAAATAGAAGATAAAAAAAGAACACCTACTTTTAACAGAAAATCACCAACACAAACTACACATGATAACATGATAGATTTTATTACAGTGAAATATCATCTTCAAGTAAATGGTAAAATATTGGTAGTTTGTAAGAAAATGTTTCAAAATGTTTATGGAATAGGGCGTGGAAGAGTTTATGTAATGATACAAAAAAAAAGTTTCAATCACAGGAATATCACCTAAATCAGGTACAGGTACTCACAAATCACACAATTTTTTACAAGAAGAGAGAGCAAACATTCTTTTACATATCAAAAGTTTTCCTGCATATGAGAGCCATTATTCGAGAAAAACACTAGCTTACTATATTTGTCGCCTAATTTAAACATTCAAAAAATGTATGATTTATATAAAGAACAATGTGCATCTAATGGTAAGAATTATCCATCAAATTGGATTTGATTACTATTAGTATTAGTATTACTATTAGTCCAGTCAAATTAGAAAAAAGTTCGGAACTAATTCCACGAAAGCAGGATTTTGATTTTTTTTTTAGTTTATACCTCACTGATGAACATACTAAAAGTCCTGACACCTACCCCCTGTGCGTAGCTCTCCACCCCTCTTCAAAGGGTGGCGCGCCCCTTTCACTATTTTCGCTTATAACTCGTCAGCTTTTCAATTTACAATAAAAATACCTATAACCAAAATTAAAGACCATACAATTTACCATAGGCTTTATGTACTTTTTGTATATATATGTTCCGATAAGTGTTATACTTTAAAAAAATATAAAAAATAAAAATTGTTTATCTTTTTTTTATTGTGTTTGAGCAAAAACCGTCAGTGATACGCTGAAATGACCTATGACAAAAGTTAACGAGCAGATAATTTTACATAATATAACGTTAAATTATTTTAAAAATTTCAATTGCCGTAAGTAATAGTGTTTTTTATATCAGTAGTGGCGATATAATTGAACAATTTGTTGACAATTACAAAATACAAAAATCAGAAATTTAATTACAATCTATTAAAAAAAAATTGCCGAAAGCTGAATTTTGGTATGTGAGTAGTTTATACCTTACTTATAAACATACCAAAAGTTCTGACACCTACACCTTGTGCGTAGCGTACCTTGAATTATGCTATCTAGAATCTCATAATATGAGTGACTTCTCCAATGTGCTTCTGGTGTTTTACTTTGTTCTTCAAAATTATCTGTTCCTACTGTAGATGTAACAATACTATCCTTAAGTAAAGAATTTTCAAAAACTTTTCTTTTTTTTTTTGAATTGGATGGAGTATCTAGACTAATTTCAAAATTTTCAGAAAATTCTGTCAATGCATCCCACAAACATTGAAATGATTGTTCGTTTCGTTTGTCCTCTAATGTCTTAGTAACACTTTTTATGATATCCAAAGCTTTACCCAAAGTCATAGACTTACTTTGGAGATTATTGCTCAAAATGTTTATATACTTCAGTACTTCATGAAAAATGAAAAGGTTAACAACAAAATGACCCTTTTTTAGGTTATTTAAGATTCCACTAGCCTCAACACAGTTAAAATCATTATTTTCTTCAACTTCAGTATCTAAAACTTCTAAAATAGAACCATAATATTGTTTTACCATATCACAATTTTCAAAACGACATGCCCACCTTGTATCACTTATCTGCATAATTTCTCTTGGTTTAATGCCTAATTGTTTTTGTATATTTATTAGTTTGTGATGAGAAGATGGTCTAGAAAAATGAATATACAAGGACTCTAGTGTATTAAAAAATAAAACTGAGCTTTTTACATGTTTACACATTCCTACTATAACTAAATTTAGTTTATGTGCAACACAATGGAAAAAAATTGCTTCTGGATGAAATTCTCTAATTTTTTTTTGAACTCCGTTTATATGGCCTGCCATTACACTAGCGCCATCGTACGATTGACCTATCATAGGCACTTGATCAATATTTAGAGTTTTTAAACTTTCAAGTATGGTATTTGAAATACCAGCTGCAGATCTTGATGTAGAGCATAAAACAAAAGACAAAAACCGTTCTTGAACCACCATATGTTTTGTGTATCTTACACAGATAGTAAGTTGTTCTTCTTTGAATGACCTGGCTTCATCGCACATTAAAGCATACATTCCACATTCTGTTATTTCTTGTACTATTTGTGACCTCACCAAACCAGCTGTTATACTTATTACATCATTTTGAACTAAAGGACATGTGTAATTAAAATATGATGTTTCCATTTTACTAGCAAATGATGGATTATAAGTTGCTAACATACCACATATTTCTTTGAAATTACCTTGATTAAGGGATTCTTTGTTTTCAGTATGACCTCTGAAGCTTAAGCCCTGATGTGCTAAAAATAAGACTGCATCAATTATCATAAGCATGTATTTACGATTCTTTTCGACTTCTTCTTTGTAAGCATTAGACATTTGTACATGTACATTACCAGTTTTTTTAGTATTCTGATAATCTTTGTATTTTGCCAAACTAAAAAGATGATATGAACTCTTGCTATGCTTATTTAATTTTTCTGAAATTTTTTTCCAATCTTTAAAACCACTTTTAGTGAAAACTTCTTCAGAATTTGAGCTAGTACCAAAGTTACGGCAATAAAAACAGAAGACTAAATCTTTGTTTTGGCTGTATTCTATCCATGTATAATCTTTGTAGTATTTAGATGAAAATGAACGGTTTTGCTTACCAAATAGTTTTTTTGGAAATGACACAAGTAAAGGTTGATGTGGTTGACTGTCTTTATCAGCAAGTTCAAACTCAATGTCACCATTGTTGCTCGTAACTAAATAAAATAATTATAAAACAATTAACTCATGTGATAAGTGATGGTGACTTAATTAGAGCATATATAATTATAGTAAGAATTATTAAAATTTAACATATTTTGTTACCATCATTATCTGGATCATCTGGATCATCTGGTTCATCTTCATTATTATTAGGAATAAGTACACTTGGTTGATCTGAACGTTTAAGCCAAGTTTTTAACCTAATCAAACAAATATACATATACTAATTATAATATTATTACTTTTTAAGTAATACAAATGCAGTAACCATACTAACTTATATTATTATTATTATAAACATAAATATATTAAATGTAAAAACTAGTACTTACATTGTAATTTTGTAAATATGCGACAATGAAGACAATGAAGCTATTCAAAAGGTTTGAACTAGACGTGTCTCATTTCAACTTCAACTGTTAAGTGTTCGTTATTTAAAATTTAATATGATAATAGTTCTCTTCTTATCATTTTATCAGTATTATCACCATGCCAATTTCGCGCTTAACCAATTAATATTATATGATAGATAAGAGATATAGAATTTTTCGGTAGCAGTCATAGACCTTTTACTAGGTCTATGGTAGCAGTCACCACGAACTATGCAGTCACGGCTATGCAGTCGTGGAATCTGGTGATAAAAATCACGGTTTCTTATCTATTTCAGTGCGGCCATCTAAGATTTCTTGAAATATTATTGTATTGGCTACAACTGAAGTTATTACACTAGTTAAAATTTACAGAATATAAATACATTTTTTGATATAACTAAAATTGGTTGGGGGGGCTATTCAAGCAACTT
>NW_019101241.1:0-12794 GCF_001856785.1 Myzus persicae | reverse complement strand
TACATTTTTTATTTATTATCAAACAATTTAAATATTTGTATACAAATCTATTATAGAAAGCTTACAATTATTCCAATCATTTAAACAATATGATTATATTATAGAAAATATTTTTTCATGTAATTAACTAACATTTAAGATTACTTATAACATTTATATTATTAACATTTGTTTTTAAATAAAACTATGCATTTGACAAAATGTTATACATGTAATCAATGATTAATATAATGCTTAATATAATGCCTGTAAACTTTCCATGATGTATTTGTTGTAATTAAAGTAAAAATGACCTCACTTCATCCTTCAGCTCATCCATTTTGAAATTATAATCTTTGATATATACGGCGGTAGGGAACATCAAAAGCGCCGCGATATCTTTTGCAGAGCATACCCTATAATTTCTAAATTGACAGATCATCACTTAACATGCAGAACATTTCAGACCATTAACCCGGACGTAAAATTCTTAGTCGATTCCGGGAGTGATTTAAATTTGATCAAAATTAGTACACTCAGAGACAAAGTGATAGTATATGAAGACATTTTCTATAATTTAAGGGGCATTAGCGAGCAGCTAGTAAAAACCATGTTGTACACTACTATCGGGATACAAGTGGGAAATCGCACTATACTTACAGAATTTCAGGTAATACATCCAGCTTTCCCTATACCCCATGATGGAATTCTCGGAAAACCTTTTATAACTGGGAACCAGACTATTATAAATTATTAGACGAACGAACTTACTTTACCCACAGATGACGAAATTATCTCTGCACTTGACACACACACCATAATTCCAGCACGTACTGAAATTCTGGTAGCTATTCCAGCCCTGGATTTTCACGAAGGGGAAACGCTTTTAGTCTCTGCGCAGACTATTGGTAAGGTGTTAATGTGTAGTAATACCGTTAATAATGTACAAGATGGGTGTGTACTTGTGTCTGTCATGAACCCCAGAGAAGAAGCGTTTGAATTGACTACTTCTCATGTAAATAAATTTAATATAGAAAAATTTAATACAGCCATGGTACATACGCTGACCAGCAAAACAGAAACTTCATACGAGAGTAGCAGAATAACCAAACTAAGAAGTGTTCTGCGAACCGAGCAGTTAAATTCAGAAGAACAAGAATCTCTCGCCGCTATTTGTGACCAATATACAGACATTTTTCATTTAGAAGGAGATAAACTAACCAATACAGAAGCGGTGTATCACAAAACAAATATACCAACGGCAACTCAGCCAATCAATGAACGCCCATACAGACTTCCCTTCAAACACAAACAAGAAATAAACAAACAAGTGAAACAGTGGGAAGAAGATGGGATAATAACACCTAGTAAGAGCCCTTGGAATGTACTCTTGCTAGTTGTCCCTAAAAAACCAGATAGTGACGGTGTAGTCCAATATCGAATATGTGTTGATTTTAGGAAACTCAACCACATATCCAGTGGAGACGCATATCCACTTCCGAACATAACAGATATATTAGACCAATTAGGGAAATCTAGGTATTACACTTCTTTAGATTTGGCTCGAGGTTATCACCAAGTGAAGATGCATCCGGATCATAAGGAAAGGACAGCATTTTCCACCGAGCGAAGACACTTTGAATTCCAACGTGTTCCATTCGAATTAAAAGGAGCACCCGCCACATTCCAGAGACTGATGAATACAGTTTTAAAAGGGTTAAATGGGTTAAAAACATTTGTATATCTAGGCAATATCATAATATACGCTCGAGATATTCCAGACCATTCGAAGAAACTTCAAGAAGTTTTTGAAAGATTAAGGCAGTTCAACCTGAAACTTCAACCAACAAAATGTGAGTTTATGAGAAAAGAAGTGAATTACTTAGGACATGTAATTACGTATCAGGGGGTACGCCCAGACCCACAGAAAGCTCAATGTGTAATGGATTACCCAATCCCAAGGAACAGCAAAGATATAAAATCTTTCCTTGGTTTATCAGGATATTACAGAAGATTCATACCTGATTACGGGAAAATTGCGAAACCCCTCACTTCATTATTGAAAAAGGGAGTTGAGTTTAAGTGGTCCGATTTATGTCAAAAAGCTTTTAAAGACTTAAAGAACGCCCTCACTAATGAACCTCTGTTGCAATACCCCGATTTTAACCAAATATTCAACCTCACATGTGAGGCTAGTGGTTACGCAATAGGATGTGTATTATCAATAGGTCCAATTGGAAAAGATCTCCCAATCACATATGCCTCACGAACATTAAATAAGGCAGAGCAAAATTATAGCACAACAGAAAGGGTATTGTGCACCATAATCTTGGGAGTTAAACAATTTCGACCCTATTTACAGGAGTTCAACATTATCACTGATCACCGAGCATTAACTTGGCTTTTCAATGTCAAGGATCTTGGGTCACGATTAACCCGATGGAGGCCTAAGGTAGAAGAATACCAGTATCAGATTCAATATAAGCCAGGATGTAACAATACAAATTCCGATGCATTGAGCAGAATCAGAGTCACAACTAGAGCACAAACATTGAGAAATGAACAAATTCCAGAATCTTCAGAGAGTACAGAATCTACAGAAAATCCAAAACCTACAAATACTACAGAATCTACCGAGAATCCGAAATCTACAGACACTACAGAATTTTCCAAGACTTCAGAATTTTCAGACACTTTAGAATCATCAAATAAAACGGAATCGTATCAGATATTTTTAAATTCAGGTGACTCACTTACGTCTAATGTTACTGAGATAGCAGGTGACATCTTTAGTACATAATCCGACACCTCTCTGGCGAACTGTGTTTTCGCAGATCTTAAAATGTCTAGAGGCATAGCCCTCCAATTTAGACGAAGATTTGGGCAAATACAGCAACTACGCCAACAAGCAAAATCACATAAGGATGTTATATTTTTATGTGTGGAAGACCGAACAATTTTCTACTTAATAACGAAGTTACATAGTTGGTAGAAACCAACCTATCAGTCAATATTTAATTGTTTACAAAGACTTAAGTTACTTTGTGAAGAGAAACAAATCACTAAGCTCGCTTGTCCTAGAATAGGATGTGAATTGGATGGGCTCAAATGGGAAGAAATCCGTAAAATGTTACGTTACATTTTTAAAAATTCTACAATCTACGTAAGCGTCTATACTAAGGAGGAATTATCCGAAGGTGAGAAACTCCGATTAATATCTGAGTTCCATGATACACCACTAGGGGGTCATCAAGGAGTAACTAGGACTTTTAACAGAATATATGCCCAGTGTCACTGGAAGGGGATGAGGAAACAAATCCGAGATTTTATTAAGAAATGTCCAATATGTCAAAAAAATAAAATAGGGAATAAACCATTGAAAGAGCCTATGATGATCACAACTACTGCCAGCAGACCATTCGAGAAGATATTTTTAGATGTAGTGGGAGTGGGACCTTTACCAAAATCCCATAAAGGGAATTCTTTTACTTTAACGCTACTAGATGACTTAACGAAATTCGCGTGGGCAGCCCCGATGGAAAACCATGAAGCTAATACTGTAGCCCACCATTTTGAAACGCAGTTCGTGTGTTTGCATGGTCTACCACAGAGCCTTGTAACCGATTGTGGTACAAAGTTTTTAAGCAAAGTTTTCAAGGATATCTGCAACCTTCTTAAGATAAAGCAGACTTCAACAACCCCGTACCACCCTCAGAGTAATGTTTTTCCGGAGAGAAGCCACCGTACTCTGGGAGAATATCTCCGAAATTTTATTGACAAGGATCCATTGAATTGGGATGTGAAAATTCCATATGCAATGTTCTGTCACAATCCACAGTTCACTCAGCAACTAAATATCAACCTTACGAATTGGTATAAGGGAACCCAGTTGCAATTTCCTTATCCTTATTAAAAAAACCAGAACCTCGATATAACTATGAGGATTACCAGTTCGAAATCAAGAAGCAATTACAAGAATCACATGCGATAGCTAAAAAGCATTTAATTTAAGCAAAACATAAATCAAAAGCCCAATATGACAAAAATTCCAATAACAGAATCTTCGAGGTAGGACAGAAGGTTTTGCTACAAGACAAAACCTCAATCAATAAATTAACTTCAAAATGGTTAGGCCCTTTTGAAGTTTTAGAAGTTGATCCTATCAATAAAAACGTAACAATAAAGAAAAAGGCAAAGAGGCAAAAGATTCATCCGAACCTATTAAAACCATTCTATGAATAATACTAATGATAACCCATCACTGTTTTACAGAAAATTAAAAATGAACAATTCAACAATAACCGTTGAATACCTGCTTTTCACCTCAATACTCCTACCAACAAAGATGACGGAATGACAGAATTTTCCACCCACGGATGTAGCCACAATTTCACATTTTAACAACACGGAAGAACTTTATTACAAATTTCTAGGCAAACTAAAAGTTACAGACTCTGACTGGAAGCTAATGAATTTTCTTAATCTAGAATATTACACAACGAGATACGTAGCGTTATCCAGATCTTATAATACTACATCTCAACTCTGTAGTGAAATACGTCAGAAAACCGAAAATCCAGAAAATACGCAAAGCTGCCGACAGTTTGCGCAAGCAACTGTCCCATACCTCCATGAAATTGATCAAAATCACCAAAATATTTTATCAACTATAGGAAACAATGATCAGTCTAAAAGTAGAACCCGTCGTGGACTTAGCAATGCCGTTAGTCGGGTGGCCAACGTACTATTCGGTAATGCTGAGAACATTGATTTCGGATTTATCTTCAACAAAATAACTCAATTAGTGAAAAGTAAAGTAAAAGATATCAATTTAACATCGGAACAATCTCGAATCATTGAATTGACAACCAATGAAAATAATAGCACACTAAATCAGATATTAACGAACCAGCAAAAACTTGAACAGAACATTTATCTACTAAGTGAACAAGCTAAGAAAAATGCAAAGGACATTGATCAAATAAAGATCAGAACAGCGCTATTAGAACAGACTCTCTTTTTCGAAGTCCAACTGAACCAATACGCATATGAGACACAAAATCTTTTGGCAATAATTGATTCTGCCTTACATGGGAAATTACACACCATTGTATTACACACCCAACGTTGGTTAACAGAACTTCGTGAAATTAATGCAAACATTCCAATAGGGACGACTTTCCCACTTGAGATTAAAACAGAATCTATTTCTGATTTCATACAAATTTCGGAAATAACAATTTGTCATAAAGGTCAATATATAACCTAACCTTATATTTGTAACAAAAATTCCGCTAGTACAAACCATTGATTTCAATGCCTATAAAGTAATTCCGTTACCTATTATATACGATAGCCAGAGCCTTATCTTAATTTACCCTAGTATGGAGATTATAGCAACTAGTTATAATACGCAAAAGTTTTTCTCGTTGACAAATAAGCAATGGGAAATGTGCAGGGAGTCGCAATCATATACACTATGTAAAAATAGTCAACCGATCCATCATAAATCTAAGTCAAACATATGCGAAATTTCTCTTATGTCAAAACCACAGAACTTCCCCGATACTTGTAATATAAAATTTGTGACAACGAATGCATCTGTGTGGAACCGAATCCCACAGTCAAATTCTTGGTTATTCTACACACAATCTGATATAATAACAATATACTGCGAAAATCCAGCCAGAACATTTACTTTTGAGATTTATGGTGTAGGTCGATTGACTATTATCACAGCATTCTATACGAAATGCTCTCGTAGAGCCGTTGGTTAAATCTTTTTTGAAGTCATATGTTTTTGAAGGAACCCAGGGGTCCTTAAACGTAATTCGTCATCAACATAGGAATTCAAATACAGTCCAATATCTAATTTATTAGCACCCACAGTCAACTGATGAAGGAGTTGTGTTTTTGTTGACTACTATTAGAACTATTAGTACTTAAATTGCTTAAATTACCTATGTCATGATTGCCTTCATTCATACTTAATGGACTTGATTCTATCTTGCGTTTCTTTTGCAAAAAATGTCGTATGTCACTCATTTTTATATATCAATAATTTTACTTAAGAACTAAAATAATATATTGTACATGGCGTATTTGGTATTAAGCACGTTGAGATAAACACGTCACGGACACACGACTAATAATAATTCAGATTTTATCATATAGTGTCGATGGATGTATAGGACATATCAGTTGCCACGTGTATAATACATACTGTATATTCAATATATAAATCGGTCATTTTTATCGCATGCGATAAGCTTACGAGTTTTCGTTTAGGATAAAGACTACTATTGTCATTATTGGGTTTTCTAATCATAACCACTAGCCCGCGTTACGTTGTAATCGTTAAAAAAAGAACTAAAATAACTTTGTATTGTCATATAATTTGAAAAAATATTTTTACGTATTTAACCATTATTATTATTATTATTATTATTATTATTATTATTACGTATATAAGCATTATTTAGAAATCAACGTATACCTACCTACTTGCACGATGCACAACCCTGATAAAATTCCTGGCGGCGCCTATGAACTCAGGACATAAATTAATGCATATAAAATAGTTTGTACACCATTTAAATATTCAGCAAGTATAATGTACACTTGAGTAAAAAGTGGAGATGCAATTTTAATAGTCCCATCTCCTTACCATGTCTTAGAATTTCTTAAAATATCCAAATATCGGAGTCTTCCAAAAATTAAAATTCTCTCTGTCCCTGGCCCACCATCAGCCAACAGAAATTGTTCTACGTGTCCTTCAGATGGCGAATACTTTTTATCACGTCGGGTATTTCTAGAGTTATGAGATCCTTGGGTGCTTCAGGTACGGCTTGTATATTATTTCATTTTCTTCGAATTTTGTTTTTTCAATGCATAATTTGATTGAATGGCCCCCTAAAAATATTAATTAAAAAATAAATTATTCACTATTGATGGTGTGACGAGACCACGACCCCTATCCCTGTCATTTGTATTATGTATAAACCTATTTTCCGTTCCTATCATTTTTATGTACTTATGTTTTTATGTTTATTGCAAAAAAAACCCTTATATATTAAACTATAGTATAATAATTAATTAATAAACAAGGCCGTCGACCATCCAGCCAGACATTCGTTTATGACAATAATTGATGTTGATTCCGTGGTTTCAAACGCCGTTTAATACTATTAACTGCTACATTTCCTTCAATTTTTGCTGCTTCGGAATCACGAGTGTGTTCATTTATTGATTTTATTATTTCAATATCGTCTACTGTTGTGTGTACTCAAGCTTTACACTCATTTTTATTTCGCCAACTCCAAAAACGGCGTTTTTCGTCACTACTTAGTGCATCAAATAAATACATATAACCGTTATTCACTAAGACATCTCGTTCGTATGTAGATTCAATTAATTTTGACATTATAAATAAGTGTATAACTCACTACAAAATATTTAAATAAGTATAAAACTCAATATTAATTGCAGAAAATATTTATGCCGTACTTATAGCGAGCGACGTTTTAGGTCATAGGACAACAATTAATGATAAACTTATAGCACACGACACTATACGACAATGACGAACGTTACTGAACAATAGACACATAAAGCGCAGATAATCGAGTTTTAAAATACGTTTTGATTGGTTTACTGGTTAATACATTTATTTTATAATAATTTGAAAGATTTACGCCGAAACGGCTTCACGACTAAACGGCTTCGCCAAAATGTCCCATTCCCTATTATTAATGACTATTTAAAAACTAGAGGTCTATTCTCTGTTAAATTATTCGACACAATACGAAAATAACGTGATCAGATACTGACTTCGTCATACGAATACTGATCAAAAAGCGAACGCATATATACTGAAATAAGAAATTATAGAAACTACTACCTACTACTTAGATAAGATATCGTCATATCGAATCGTTGTTATTTGATGACTTGACGTCAAAGTCGAGGTACGCTTTTTGATCAGTATTCGTATGACGAAGTCAGTATCTGATCACGTTATTTTCGTATTGTGTCGAATAATTTAACAGAGAATAGACCTCTAGTTTTTAAATAGTCATTAATAATAGGGAATGGGACATTTTGGCGAAGCCGTTTAGTCGTGAAGCCGTTTCGGCGTAAATCTTTCAAATTATTATAAAATAAATGTATTAACCAGTAAACCAATCAAAACGTATTTTAAAACTCGATTATCTACAATAATCATATTTGTAAAGAAAAACCTTTATCCATTCACCATAAATTATGACTCACAAGGGCAGATGTTGTTATTCCATGTCTTTTTATTTATTATACATTACAATTTTTGGAATATTGTTTAAAATATAATCTTTTAACATTTTTACACGTACACTCTTATTATTATTATAAATCCCTATTAATATTTATATAATATATCGTTAGATGGTAAAAACGCTATATGTATAATAATTCTCGATGTGGCATATGTTCACATTTCTTGGTATGTTAGTAACTATTTTTGTGGGGCTTCTGTGAGAGAAATCTGTATAGAAATATTTATTGGGTTAAACCATTGTCTCCGTCGCGTATTGCCAGCGTCGGACATCGTCTTTTGTTAGCGACCTGTACCGACCCGTTCGCGAGTAGGCTGTTGTTGACAACACACGCAGGTCAATTACTGGAATTATCATCCAATTCAATGATTTCCAAAATCACTGAAAATCTACAATAATGAACACATTTATCATAGCAAATACCTATTTAATATTTCGATAACCCGTGGCTCGATAAGCTACTCCCACCGAAAATGCTGAGATTTCTGGACACTTGCTCCGTTGTCCGCCAAGACAGAGTCAGTCTGTTCTAGACACCCTCACCTTTACGTTCACTTTGCCTTTGGTTTCTCCATGTTTTCACAGTCCTCATAATTCGTTCATCAGTATTTACAATTTTTCTCAGTGTTTAATTTTACAAGTGTTTAAACACTTTATTCTTTTCAAGTGTTTAATTTTACAAGTGTTTAAACACTTTATTCTTTTCAATCGTTTTCATTTTAAAACATTTGAATCATGTTTAAATGTGAACAGTGCTCGTCGGTTTTCACACGTAAAGACAATTTGCTTTCACATCAAAAGAAGCATGCGGGTGTACGTTTTCCGTGCACTGTCTGTCCTTCGACATTCTCATTCAAGTCCAGCCTCAATAAACATTTAAAGAATGCTCATGGTATGTACTAAAAATATTAAGTTTTATTTCTATCTTATACAATATTAATTTTTATTATTTTCCCCAAGGTATCGTCAACGTCCTGGCTCACTTGAGACCAATGCCTGCAGCGCCGATCAACGATCAACCAGCACGACCAAGCTTGAAACAGTTCGCGTCTCCTACCACTCCACAGATCCAAATCGCACCACAGATATTTATGCCCGATGTCCCGGCCGGTGGTTCGAGTATGTTATCCGAAGACGATATGTGTATGCAAGCCATGGACGAATTTGAGGATACAGGTTAGTTTATTTTAGTTTATATTATAGTTTTTTAATAAGACGTTAAATTTATTTTATTTTAAACTTATCAAGTGGTCTGTGAAGCGATCAATGGTATAATAGTTGGAGTATTCCGGCATTATACCGATCAATTCACTCGTCGCATCCTATGGTGTAATAGTTGGATTATTCCGGCATTGCACCGGTTGTCAAACCGTTTGGTAGATTTAATTTTTTTTCATCACGTGATTTTTCTAAGTTTTTTAATAAGACGTTAAATTTATTTTAAATGATAGATTTTATTTATCGCTTGATAGATTTATTAAAGATTCGGCAACACATTTATCAGATTTTAATTAGGTTTTATTTTTTATTTTTAAGATTCTTATACAACTACGGATGCAACCGGTAAACGTATTTCCACTGCCAACCCCACCTCAGCTGCTAAAGCTAAAAAAATTAGATTAAATCTCGTTATGTCACCCGGGTTTGTTGAGATTTTGTCGTCCGCGAGCCGTAAAATCGTATGGTACTATGCTAAAAATCTTGTTAATATAATGATTTATTCAGACTTTCTCCGTCCACTTATGCCTGAGCTAGTAAATTTATTAAAAGCCCATGTACAAAAACATGCGATAAAATTTAATTTGAAACTCGAGGCAACATACAACAGGCCCAACGTACCCAATTCGTCGGAGAACAGGGCGTTCAAGACAGTGGCGGTAGAAATTTTCCCAGATAGTGACATCAGAACGATTGCAGAGAGGGCGTATATGAAGTTGATGAAGGAGAAGGACGAATATATGGGTAGAGGAAGTGGATTTACATTAGAGTCGATAGACGGGTTATTAGTTGCTGTATATAAATATATGCTGATGGGTGGATCATCGTATATAGAGTTGCCGGCGTTCATCGACAGGAAGCGGGGTACCATCAACCCTCAGAATACGGACCAGGAATGTTTCAAGTGGGCGATTTTAGAGAGGCATGTGATGGGGCCGACAGTATTTCATATCGGGGAAAATTATAGACAGCACGAGGGAAAATATAATTTTGAAGGTATCACGTTCCCCACGCCTCTATCAGACATCATTAAATTTGAAAAAAATAATAAAAATGTTTCTATTAACGTGTACGGCCTCGATATAAAGTTTCAACCTCCCAAGAAATTCCCCACGTACGAGATCTACCCGCTACGTGTTGTTGACGAAGAAAAATCCAATCATTTCGACTTGTTGATGGTGACGGACGGCGATAACTCGCACTACGTATTCATTTCAAATTTCAGGTAAAACAATGCAATCAAAGAGGAAGGAGTGTTGATGGTGACGGACGGCGATAACTCGCACTACGTATTCATTTCAAATTTTTCACGGCTCGTTCGTGCACAGAAAACTGCACATGACGGTAGCGTTATTTTTTGTAAGAGATGCTTCACCAGCTTCGACAATCAGAATTTAAAGTTCAAGTTGAGTGGACAGGAGGCGTTAGAGCAGCACAAGCTGATATGCGGGGGACATAAACCAATTTTACCAGAGATGCCGAAGGAGGGTGATTGTATTGAGTTCAAGGCGTGGAAAAAAACGATGAGGCACCCGTTTGCAATATACGCAGATTTTGAGGCGATCTTGGCGAAGACGGAAGAGGCGAGAGGGGGTAAAACCACGATTACCCAAAAACACGAAGCGATGAGCTACGGGTTTTTGGTGAAGGCGAGCGAGGACGTACCGGCGTAGTTATTGGCAGAGTATGAGATACCGGCGGGGCCGGTAATATACAGAGGTGATGAAAACAGGACGGACGTGGCGAGGCATTTTGTAGAGTCAATAGTTGAGGTGGCCCAGAAAATCGAAAATCTGATGAAAACGAATATTATAACGATTATTATGAGCGAGGGCGAAGAAAAAACACACGAAGAGTGTATTGTGTGTAACTTTTGCAAATGTAGTTTAGCTGGGGGCTATAAGGTTAGGGATCATGATCACTTGACGGGCAAATTTAGGCTGACGTTGTGCTCTAGGTGTAACTTGGAGTTACAACAACCTAAATTTGTCCCCGTCTTTTTTCATAATCTCTCAAACTACGACTCGCACTTCATAATCACTGAACTTGGTTATGATACACAGACTATCAACGTTATACCGAACAGTGAGGAGAAATATATATCTTTTTCGAAACATATAAGTAGTACCTTCACTGTTCGGTTTATCGACACGTTCAGGTTTATGGCGTCGAGTTTGTCGTCCCTGGCCGAAAATTTGGTTACACCTGAACATGAAAACTTCCGTGAGACAGCTAAACATTTTGTCGTCGGAGATATGCCGTTCGTGACTCGGAAGGGGGTGTACCCTTACGAGTACACCGACAGTTGGAAGCGGTTGGAGGAAACTAGATTACCGAGGAAGAGGGATTTTTATAGTACATTGGCCGAGTCAGGTATAAAGGATAAAGAATTTGATCACGCGAAGGAGGTCTGGGACCACTTCGGCTGTACGACGTTGGGTGAGTATAGTGATTTATATTTGAAAATTGATGTGTTGCTACTGGCTGACGTATTCGAGAACTTTCGTGACGTATGTATGAGGGCGTACAACTTGGACGCCGCCCACTATTTCACCGCCCCAGGCTTAAGTTTTGATGCCATGCTCAAATATACAGAGGAAAAGTTGCAGTTGTTACATGATTACGACATGTTGTTGATGTTTGAGAAAGGTTAGTACATCATAATCATTTTGTATTATATGTATATACATATAATAATCTTATTTATTTTTTATAGGTATACGCGGTGGATTGGTGCAGGCGAGTAAACGGTATGCGAAGGCGAATAATGTAAAGACCCCGGATTACGACAAGACTAAGGAGAAATCGTGGATTATTTATCAGGACTGTAAGTATATATTTTTTATTTATTTTCTCACATATTTATTAATATTTTTTTTATTTTATAGGTAACAACTTGTATGGGTGGGCAATGTCCCAGTACATGCCGTACGGTGGGTTCGACTGGGTCGAACCTACATTAAACGGACTTGATGATTTGGAAGATTCTTCCCCTATAGGGCGAGTGTATGAGGTGGATGTGTCATACCCACAAAAATTACATAACAAACATAATGACTTGCCTTTTCTACTACAAAACAGTGTGCCGCGAGGCTCGAAGGTACGGAAGTTGATGGGGACGTTCGAGGAGAAAAAAAATTATATTATTCACTATAGGAACCTACAGCAAGCGATTAAAAATGGGTTAATAGTTGAAAAAGTAAATATTTATGTTTTATAAGATTTTAAAACAGATTTTTAACATTTTTTCTTACAGGTACATAGAGTGATACAATTTAAACAGTC
>NW_019101240.1:13007-14432 GCF_001856785.1 Myzus persicae | reverse complement strand
ATCCCAAACTATCGTCTACGGTAATGTTCTGACTAGTTCCTTGATTGTTATTTTCGTTTGAAGTAGTTGCTCCAACGGTCCCATCTGATATTTGCTGTCCTAATGACATCACGTTGAGCAGTGGTAACCCTTGGTCCTCTCCATCCATATTGTTTTCGTAAATGGTCTGATCAAGAATATTCTGTGTTCTTCCGACGAGTCGGTCTGCTTCCTCTAACGTGATAGAAACGTTTTGTATGAAGTTTGTAGTCTCTGTAACTGATGTTCCGGTCCTCACGAATAGTTCGTCAGGTTCGACTTCTGCTACAATACGTTCAGAATTGGGGTTTTTCGGGTCTGAAAATCTCACAGGTAAACTCGTCCGTGGGATTGGGGCAGGAAGGTATGGCTGGTCCCCCCTTAGATCTTCACCCTCTATAACTGTGGACTCTAGTTCACCCTCGGATGTCCCGCTCATTAACAACTTAACGCTTCCCTCTAAATGTGCGAATAAATATTCTTACCCTTTATCAAAGCTACTTTAACTACTATTACTAATTAGAAAATTAAAATAAGATTTTTTTTTTTTTTTTTACTCACAATGCCGTGAATTGGCTCATAGTGTCTGCAATGTTTCGCTCGGATGGGGGCAGTGGTCAGACTTAAATTGACCGGAATGCTCGTAACACTTTGATTGACTTTGGAATGCTCTGGAATCGTCCTTTTCGTCTGCGCTTGATGTATCGAGGTTCGCTAGCCCCGAAACAGCTATGCGCGGGGACCACTATTAAATAATGTGTTTCTCTTCAGTGATGTTCTTGATTTTCTGTCTTTCGTTGCGCCGCGTACGGTATAGTGTATTATTCCGTTCTCGTGATTACAACACGGGTATCAGCTTTTACGGCGGTGGCTACTACGACGGCGGCAACTGCGGCGGCGGCGGCTACCACGACGGCGGCGTAGTGACGTCACGGGCGGCAATGTTCAACCTTCGAACGCGTCGACGGCGGCGATGAGCTCGCGGCGGAGGTGCGACAACGTTGGAAATACTGAACACGACGCGGTGGCTCTGTCTCTCACGTATACCAAACCGAATGTTAAATTATTGTTACGCACTTTATACGTACCAATATATTTTTCTGAAATGTTCTGTTTTTTTTTCTTGATTTCCTTATTATTGCTCTGAATGTTCTGAATGTTCTTTGAAGCTCTGGATACTTTGCACTTTAGTAAAAATTTTGGCTAACGCCTTAACCACACTATATTATTACTACAATTTCACTAGTCGAACGTGGTAGTGTATACTGTGACGTATCCCACCGCTGCCACCAAAAATGTTATGAAACCGTGGTTCCAACACAAATAAATTTAACGCACGATTAGTTATTAATAATATAGATTTTATTACTGGTTGTTAAATTCACTAAATGTACATAAGTATAAAAA
>NW_019101240.1:0-12449 GCF_001856785.1 Myzus persicae | reverse complement strand
TTTTTTTTTTTTACTCACAATACCGTGAATTGGCTCATAGTGTCTGCAATGTTTCGCTCGGATTGGGGCAGTGGTCAGACTTAAATTGACCGGAATGCTCGTAACACTTTGATTGACTTTGGAATGCTCTGGAATCGTCCTTTTCGTCTGCGCTTGATGTATCGAGGTTCGCTAGCCCCGAAACAGCTATGCGCGGGGACCACTATTAAATAATGGGTTTCTCTTCAGTGATGTTCTTGATTTTCTGTCTTTCGTTGCGCCGCGTACGGTATAGTGTATTATTCCGTTCGCGTGATTACAACACGGGTATCAGCTGTTACGGCGGCGGCTACTACGACGGCGGCTACTGCGACGGCGGCAACTACGACGGCGGCAACTACGACGGCGGCAACTACGACGGCGGCAACTACGACGGCGGCAACTACGACGGCGGCAACTACGACGGCGGCAACTACGACGGCGGCGACTACGACGGCGGCGGCTACCACGACGGCGGCGTAGTGACGTCACGGGCGGCAATGTTCAACCTTCGAACGCGTCGACGGCGGCGATGAGCTCGCGGCGGAGGTGCGACAACGTTGGAAATACTGAACACGACGCGGTGGCTCGGTCTCTCACGTATACCAAACCGAATGTTAAATTATTGTTACGCACTTTATACGTACCAATATATTTTTCTGAAATGTTCTGTTTTTTTTTTTTCTTGATTTCCTTATTATTGCTCTGAATGTTCTGAATGTTCTTTGAAGCTCTGGATACTTTGCACTTTAGTAAAAATTTCGGCTAACGCCTTAACCACACTATATTATTACTACAATTTCACTAGTCGAACGTGGTAGTGTATACTGTGACGTATCCCACCTCTGCCACCAAAAATGTTATGAAACCGTGGTTCCAACACAAATAAATTTAACGCACGATTAGTTATTAATAATATAGATTTTATTACTGGTTGTTAAATTCACTAAATGTACATAAGTATAAAAAAGGCTCTGGTTAACATACGTTATGTATAATGCTCTGTTCTAAACACGACTGACTAACCTCCTCCCTGTGTGTCGGCCTGCGACCCAGCCGGACGCCGAATCGTCTAGTCAGCGGATTCCAGTCGGCGAGCCGTCGACCAACACACTATTCCTACTGCTAATATTATATTATGTGACAACATAATATAATATAATATTGTTCAGGGGTTCACAACACCGTATTTATTTTAACATCGCCGTACGCTGACATTATTTTCGTTGTATGGACTGTGTAATACTTTCTATCGTTTTCGGCAGAACACGTCTTTTCTCGATTTTGATTGTTATTTTATTAACTAGCTGATTAAGTCAACGCGTCTTTGAAAGATCCTACTTATGGCCTTATATAAAAATATTAGAACCTAAAACTAATATGAAAGTGCTATGTACAGATCAAGACTGTCCGCCAGTTAGGTACACATTATAATAATGTAATATGTTATGTTGCCATGTTTAATTTTTGTAACCATGATAATCTTTTGTTTTTGTCATGTATCAAATTTGAATGAAGAATGGAATAAACACAAAGAAAATATGGCATCTGATATATTGCAACAACACAGGCATAACTTAAACAACCGAGAATCAGTAATCTTTTGAATAAGGCATTAATATTGGTTGAAGATCAACTTCTAAAAATATCAGGAAAAATGAAGTCAGACTTTGATATGGAATCTCCTACGCGGATTGAAGAACGTGACCGACAATTTCTTCAGGACGGGGATTATCTTTCAGAAACAACGTATGATGCCAACCAACTTTCAATTTTAACAAAAATTAACCGACGACCAGCGACTTGCATACAACACCATAATCGACAACGTGATACAGAACAGTTTTAAAACGTTCTTTCTTGATGCACCTGGCGGGACTGGAAAAACGTTCTTGATCATATTTTGTTTGCTAAATTTAGAGTGCAAGGAAAAATTGCATTAGCAGTAGCATCATCTGTGATTGCTGAAACATAACTACAGAATGGAAAAACAGGTCACGCAACTTTCAAATTGCCTTTAGATTTGCAAAGCCAAGAGCGTCCATTTTGTAGTATCTCGAAACAAAGCTCACTAGCTAAAGTGCTTAAAGAAACGACGTTTATTGTGTGGGACGAATCGACTATGGCAAATAAAGGTGGGCCTGAAGCTCTGGATCATACACTTAGAGATTTTAGAGCTGATGGGAGGTGTTGTGATACTGTTCGCTGGTGATTTTCGGCAAATATTGCCAGTTGTGCCAAGAAGTACAAAAAGTGATGAAATAAATGCTTGCCTAAAATCGTCGTTTCTGTGGGCTTCTGTCAAACTTTTAAGATTGACCACAAATATGCGAGTACATTTGGGTGGTGATAATAATGCAGCACAATTTTCAAGAAATCTTTTGAATATAGGATATGGAAATATTTTAAATAATAATGATGGTGAAGTACTAATAGAACCAACATTTGCAACTAGCGTCGCTGGACAAGACGAATTAATAGTTAATGTTTACCCGCAAGTCACTCAAATTTCAGAGAAAACGAATGATTGGTTACGCGAATGAGCGATTTTAGCACCTAAAAACGATTCTGTTAAAAGTATAAATAATAAAATTCTTTCAATGTTTCAGGCCCATCAACAAACTTATCTTTCTATTGATAATCTGACTGATCAAGATGATGCTATTAATATTCCATTGAATTTTTGAATTCTTTGAATCCATCAGGACTTCCTCCGCATAAACTAGACTTGAAAATCGGGGCTCCAATAATACTTATGAGGAATTTAAATGCACCGAAATTATGCAATGGTACTAGATTACGGATAGTAACTATGCAGAGGAACGTGATTGAATCTAAAAATTTTTCCGGCTAATAGATGATTACTAATGAATACCTGTTCGAATTTAAAAGAGTACAATTTCCTATAAAGCTTTGTTTTGCTATGTCTATCAATAAGGCACAGGGAGACAATGAAGGTTGGCGGACTTGACATTACGAATCCCCGTTTTACCCACGGACAATTTTATGTTACTTGCTCCCGTGTCGGCTCGGGAAAAAAATCTATATGTGTATGCGCCTTACCAAAGAACAAAAAAGTATTATATAGAAATATTTACAGAGATAATATATAAATTAATAAATCAACCAGGTACAATATAAGAAAATAGTAGTTTCATGCTATTAAAATTCATTAAATCATGGTCATTTTTTTTATATAAAATAGTTGAATACCTTCCGGGCTAAGCTATTATACTATACAATAAGTAATATGGTTATTAATTGGACGGCTTCATGGAAGGGGGGTCCAAACAACACTACTTCAATTCTAGACAGATGTGGCTACACTTAAAAATATTATATAATTTACACTTAAAAAGACATTACTTTTACAATGTTTTACACCTAAAAGGAGTTTTTCCCGGGCAACGCCGGGTAATTCTATACCACTAAACACAGATATAGGTAGCATTTATCCATAAGATTTTAAATAATAAAATCGACTGTCCAAACTTTCTGGAACAAATTTATCTCAAATTGCCGGTTTATAATATCCGTCTGTGTCAATTATTGTATACCAGCTTAGGTAGAATTGTAGAAATAATTTTGTTAAATATAATCCACTCAACTGCATGTTAATTTATTGTAACACTCTTTCTGACAGTCTGACTAAGATTTTTTTCATGACAATGTCAACAAATCTTAAATATTTACTTATTAACTAATAATTTTACCACTATATTATCTTTGTATTCTGTACCACATTACCCTTCGAGTGTGTCATTTAATAAAATAATAAAAAAATAAATGCATGTATTACTTATGAATTAATAAGTGATATACAAAAAATACAATACAGTATATATCATATCATAATATAACAAAACAAATTTTTTTATACTTTTACAGTAACAAAAAAAAATAAAAAATGTACTTCGGTACATAATGAAAAAATACTAACTGAAAACTTAAACTAAATTGTGTAATATTTAAAAATACCACAGATAAGGAAATTATCAAAATTATATTTCTGTCTTCAATACTGTTTATTACAGCGGTTCTTAACCTGTGGTCCGCGGCCCCTTGGGGGTCCGCAATACTCTTGTCGGGGGTCCGCGGCAGCCTTACCACCTAACATAATAATTAATACTTGACATGAGTGCATTATTACAATATTTTTGGATTATTATTTTTGTTTCATATAAAATTATAATCTTATATTGTCTGTCATGGCGGGCCGTTATAAAATATTTATTATTAATTTTTTTTTTAAATTTAAGTGTTTAATGATGTTAAACTTTAAAATGAAAAATTAAGTTTAATAAAAATAATTATAAATGTGTATATTTTGTTATGTCTACTTCTATAATTTGTAATATAAAATAGTTATTATAATTTTGGTTATGATTACTTGATATGTTTATTAAAAAAGGTATTCGACAAAAAATTGGTAGGGGGGGGGTCCGCGATTTCTAAAAATATTTCATCGGGGGTCCGTGTTCTACAAAAGGTAAAGAACCGCTGGTTTATTACATTTTAGTTATTGTGTTGTGATGTCCGATGTTCTTTTTTTGTTTGACATAGTGTTCATTAAAATACAATTGAAGTAAATTAAAATTCTTAGAATTATCATGCCTCCAGTAAAAAATCTTTTGATTCATAAAAAGCGAAGTATAGTATGGGCTCACTTCACACCTATATATACAACTTTGGCAAAATGCAATCATTGTAATAAAACAAAAAGTTATACTGGCGGATCTACTGGTAATTTGTTAAGACATATTAACACTATACATACAGCAATTCCACTACATAGATCAACACTGGTAAACAATTTATAATTATTATATTTAAATACCTGTAAATACCAATACAAATTATCTAGTGTAGTACTGTTACTAATAATACTTATAAATAGGTAAATGAGTCCAACTCTGAGATAATTGATGATCTACAACCCTCAACATCCATATCTAAGTCCTACTAGACAACAATCATCTTCAGTAGCAACAACGTATTCGACAATCTTTAAACCACTTGACAAACGCTAGTCCTCAATAGAAAACTTCATCCAAAAGCCAATTCCTATAAATAAATCAAAAATGATTGATCAACAATTACTGAAGATGATTGTAAAGGAATATCATCCATTTAGTGTTGTAGGGGATGTAGAATTTCGAAATCTTATAAAAATGTTATGTCCAAATTACTTAATTCCATCAAGAAAAACAGTTACTCAAAGTTTGATGCCACAATTGTTCAACATGACTGTAGAATGTGTTAAAGATACATTAAACAATGTGTCAGCAGTGTGTTTGACCACGGATGGTTGGATATCAAGAAATAACCTAAGTTTTATCTCGGTAACTGCTCATTTTATTGACCCTAAAAACCAAACACAAATTTCATCAGTATTCTTAGGATGTAACAGTTTTGATGAAAGACATACGTCTGACAATTTATCTCGTTTTTTAAGAAACACAGTTGATGAATGGAATTTGTGTCACAAACTTACAACTGTAGTTACGGATAATGCTTCTAATAAAGAAGTAGACTCTCTCCAACTAAAATTTCGCTAATATTATTCCTTAATCATAATATGCAAAAAATATATTTTTTTTTATTACTTATTTTTTTTTTTCTATTGACTATTGCATACTAACCTAACTAATATTGTGTAATATTTATTCTTTATTATCACGATCGATTCGATTGTTATCACATTCAAGACATACAGTGTAGGTATTCTGATGTAAAAAAAACGAACGATATTCGGCGACCCGAATCAAGTTATTCTGCGATCCGGATCGGTCTCGTTCACTACTTTGACCCGTTCAATGCGATCCGTTCGTTCGCGAACAACACATCTCTACTGAAGGAAAGAAGAACCATCACTACCGAAGACGAACGTCGCTAGCAAAAGCGAACCTCTGGAATTGTCGAAGCCGATCGTCGCCAACAAGAGCGAACAACGACAGCTGTGACCAGCGGCGGCGATTCAACCTGCCGTCGACACCGACCGTGCCGCATCTATAAAATAGCCCGTTTCCGGGCTAAGCCGTGCCAAGCGTACTAGCGACTCGGTCAAACCAACCGCAGTAGCGACGACGCACACGGTCTACCCACGGCCAGCGCGACCAATATCTCCCACGGATCGTGACAGGGCACCGAGGCTATCCGGACACCCGGAAACCAAGCCAAGGAAACGTATATGCGAGCGGTCACACCAAGTTAGTAGCAACCGACCGAGAACACTCCCGGACTGTGACGTCGCCACCTGAGGACAGACGACTAAGCATCGATACATCGGCCACCCCGGTCACCTCAACGGGGACCCGCTACTGCCGATCACTTCAGCGTCATCAGAGACCCGAGACAACTTACAATAAGATCGTCTACGACACACCCACTGTCCCCCCAAGCGCGCCTGCCTAGGCCACGCTCTCCCGCCTGGGACTATTAATCGACGCCACTTTTTCGAGTTGGCTAATCAATAGCCACCCAGGCCGCCCCGACTCTGTACATACCAACCATACCCGTCAATGTAAGGCCGCCTCGTACCCGAGATTCATATAATCATGGGAACGTGTGCCGCCAAAATCCCATAACTTGTAAATATAATTTGTGGTAAAATACAATCAGATAATTTTCAGTGAACATCGAGTGCTTGAAGAGTACGGACGTTAATAGCGTCTTATCTTTAATTTTCTTTTTGATTAAATAGTTAATTGGCTTATAATTTCTCTATTATATTTATAAATAAGTATAAGTTGTGAAAATGTTGTGTAATGAATGCAATGATGATATTTTTGATGGAGATGAAATTAATTGTTCAACGTGTATTACACTTTTACATTTCGGATGTGCTTCTTTAAGAGAAACCTCGTTTAGAAAAATGTCAAAAAACGCTAAATTGAACTGGAGTTGTAATAAATGCAAATATCCAGTTCCAAAGGATAAAACACCGACTTCGGTAAGTGCTACAGTACTTAAAAGTTTGGATTCATGTACCTTATCAAACGAAACTTTTAAAAGTCTAATTGATTCAGTTAACTACATGAGCGATAAGTTTGATAGCTTTGGCAATCAACTACAGGAAATGTTAGCGACAATAAAGTATATGAAGGAGGAAAATCAAATTTTAAAAGAACAAAATAATAAACTGAATAATGAAGTTACTTATTTAGATGAGCGTATTAATGTCTTAGAACAAAAATCATTGGAAAACTTTGCTGAAATTGTTTGTGTTCCAGAAACAAATAATGAAAATTGTATTAAAACAGTGGAGGCAATCGCGGCATCAGTAGGAGTTGAAACAACTATTTTGAAAGCTTATCGTATCCAGTCGAAATTCTAAAACAAACCCAGAAAAATGATTGTTGAATTCCAGACAAACCAGACTAAAAAAACTTTGATGGAAAATGTAAGGAAAACAAAACTAACAGGTGAAACTGTTAATCCTAATTGGAATAATGATAAGATTTATATTAATGATTTTCTAACTCTGTTTAATAGAAATCTGTTTTTTAAAGCTAAAGTGTATGCTCGTGAAAAGAGTTTTAAATTTGTGTGGTTTAAAGACTTAAAATTGTTTATTAAAAAAAGTGAAAGTACAAAAGCCTTAATAATTGATGATGAGGACGCTTTATCTAAACTAATTTAATTGAACATCATTACAAAGCAGGTAATTTTTTGTTTATATTTTATATCATATTTTAAATGGAAAAATGTTTAAATATTGAAGGATATCTAAGTTATAAAACAAATTATTTTGAATCTTTTTCTGAATTTTATCATGTAAAAAATGTAAGTAGTAATAATTATGTAAATATTTTTTGTTGTAATATTAGCAGCGTAAACGCCAATTTTGATGAATTAATGTTGTTTTTAGAAAGTGGTAAAAATAATGAAAAATTAGATATAATTATTCTAACTGAAACTTGGCATAATGCTTCGAATCATTGTAACTACACTATTGATGGCTATAAATTATTTTTTCAACTATAAAAAGAAATCAAAATGATGGAATAGTTATTTTTGTTAAAAACATACGATTATGTAGAAACAAACATTGTGAAAATCTCTTTAATGATTCTTTGTCTGCCAATAAATATTTTATGCATTTATAGATCACCCTCGACTGATATACGTAGTTTTATGGAAACATAAAGTAAAGTTATAAAGGTTAAAAATAAAAAAAAATAAAGTAAGTTATTTATATAAATATAAAGGTGGCTATACTGTTCTCATTGGAGATATAAATATAAATATTGTCGGTGATAATTTAATTAATAATGATTAATAATGCCTAGATCTATTATCTGTGAGTGGTTTTGCGTCATTTATAAACATTAATACCAAATTACCTAATGGTCGTAATCATGCTTGTCTAGATTATATATTTATTAACAGTAATGAGCACTTAATTAATTTAGTTAACTCTGGTATGTTGCAGACTGATATAAGTAACCACTTTTCTATCTGTGTTTCTTTACCAATAATCAATACCTTAAAAACTAGAGATAATACTTTTTCTATAATTGATTATGATAAAATTAAATTGTTATTACAAACAGAAAAATGGTGTGAAATATATAACAAAACTAACGCTAATGAGTGTTTTAATACATTTCAAAATATAATTAGTAAGGCAATTGATATATCAACTGTAAATAAAGTGGTCAGTTGTAAAAATAAACGTTTAAAAGAGTGGATGTCCGCGGGTTTACTATGTTCTACACGACATAATGAAGCTCTATCATTAAAATGTAAGAAAAATCCTAATAATGTTAAATTAGCTACCTATTATAAAAAATATAAAAATAAATATACAAGTGTTCTAAGACTTGCAAAAATAAGTTTTTATGAAAAAAAGTTTAAGAGTGTCTCTCATAGTTCAAAAGCAACATAGCAACTAATAAAAGAAATAACGCGCTCTAAATCAAATAACAAGGATAAAATTGAAATGGTAGCCCTATGTGCAAAATCTAGTTACATATCTATCACATAACAGTCGCACTGTGAAGTGAGAAGTTAATAATTTTTTCTCAGTAACCACTCTGAGACAACTCACAGACGCTTAACGCCCAGTTTTGTGAAGTTCATCTGTGTGATGTCTCAAAAAGAATGTAGTAGTACCATCACAATGTAACTACTATGTGATATCTATGTTAAGTATTAGGGAATGCATTTTTATAATTTAAATGCTTATCATAAATATCACAAAGACATCTCATTAAGTGCAATAAGTCATCTATAGAACGTTACATACATAAAATATTATAAAGAATTCTGTGAAAAAATTCAAAAGTTACGCGCGACCTCGTACAAATTCTTGCACAATTTTAATCCTCCGATTCGGGAATCGATCTCGCTACCCCTACCTACCTAACTAAACGCCTAACCTACCGGGACACTACTGAAGAAGATATGGATGACGAATCTCGACTATTTAAATTGTTTTAAATCTGCGACAATAATATTAATAATTAATATACATAATATTATGTACTTTACCAACTTTAAAGTCAGTGGAATACTGATGTTCGTAGGATTTTTAAATTGGAAGGGGAGGGGGGATCGAAAATAAATTAGTACCACTCAGTAGAATATAGACATAAAATTAGGTTTGAAATAATTAAGTTAATATTCTATATATGAAATATGAATGTAGCTCGCTTATATCACCATTCACCACTATGATCATAAATTGATAATTATTACATGAAACAACACTAAAAAATGTATATTGTGGATGGTCAGGGGGGGAGGTTCTTCAGCTCCATGGGCACTTCCCATGCTTGTACCGTAATACTCATAAACCAATAAATTATACTTATACCGTAGGTACCTATGGCTATATACAAGTATTTACTTAACTACCTTAACTAAATAACTAATGTATAAAAGGACAGTAAAGTTTGGCCACACACACTATAGATAATGTTTAAATAAACATTAACTAAGACAAATAATGAATTTATTATATTTTAAAAACAATATATCAATATAAATTATGTAGGTATTGAAATATATATTTTGAATAAAGAATAGAACATAATACATTCAATAGTAAATATTATATTTTACAAGTTATTTATTACAACAGGTATTAAAAAACTAAGCATCAATAAACTATAGGTATATTTAATTAAAATATAGGTAATAATGATGGTAATAATATTATGTAGTATGCAACAATGCTATAGCTATTGACTTATTATTAGTAATTGGAAAAGAAAAACACTTATATTTTTTTGATTCTATATTAATTGATATTAAAGGGGGTTTTGGGATTATATCATGTACATAATACATTTTAATTATATCTGATGAAATAGGATTTTGGAACATAGGAGATATATTATATTTAATTACTTCAATTTGAATTTTAGAGTTTGACAATTGAATTATGTTTATTACTTTTACTATACCATGGTCTTTTATATAAATAAAATTATCTTTTAAATTTTTCGAATTAATTTCATAATTGTTTAAGATAATTTCTTTATAATAAGTTTCATCAATTGATTTATTAACTAAAGGGTCATAATTTATTTCATTTCTGAGAATTGGGTAGTTGGGTGCAACAGAAGAAATATCAATATTAACGTGTTCCATTATACGGTTATAAGTGTCTTCAAGTGGATACCTAGAGTTTTTACAACTCTTTTTCAAAAACTGTAAATAGTTTTCATATTTGAATGCAGAAAATGTATCTAAACTCCCATGCATCAATACGAAATCAGCAACATTAATTAACCCATGTACGTTATAGCCTACATATTCTTCTCCATAGTGTGTAGAATATTCACTAACAAATTGTTTAATTAACATTTTAGCAACATTATTATAAGTATAAGATGTTTTAGGAGAAATTAATAATCTGATGGCTCAACTTAAAATCATAAAATGTTTATACAGACTGTTTTTCAATCTTCCTTTTAAGACAATTGGCCCTGTGTAAATGAGAAAAGTTCTAAATTCAGTAGCTTTCCAGTATTCACACTCTTCTAAAGACCTTGGCAAACGATTAAATTCAGTTGGTAAAAAAGTCTTCATATTATTTAATTCTTCGGAAATGGTTTCAGAGTTTTCAAGGCGTACTGGTTTTTTACCTTTTATCCAAAATATTATCAACCTTTTCATGACACCTAAGCAAATATTGTGCATGTACTCTAAAACAACTGCAGATGACATATCAATCGGCAATTCTTCTAGAGGACTTTCATCTTTATGGTAAAACTCATCTTTTTTTTCACGGAATGAGCCATCTGTTCTTAAAGGAGCATTTAAATCTAAATAAGCCATTCGTTTTCTTATGAAATCTCCCTCGACAGTGCAAGAGTTGCACCCATGATACGCGTTATGGCCTTTTACATTTAAAATGAATGACTTTGCTGGGGCATCACATACAATTTGCACAATCTTAAACCTCAAAACTTTTTCTTTAATTTGTATTCCATTAGATATAATATGTTTCATTTCATTTATAAAAAGATTTAAGTACTCATGACTTGAAGATGGTTTTTTGTACTTACCATGGTATAGTCCTACTGGGATTACAGTGTTTAATAAACATTTTATATTTACAAAAGAAATGAGAATGGGCCAGAGACATGACTTAGAACTAGATGTAATAGGTAATCCATCCACATTCATTCCTAGTTCAATTACGGTTTCATTATCAAACAAGTCTATATGTACTGTTAAGAACTTAGTAATCATATATTCTACACCAAGATGAATATAAGATCCAGGATGTATATTTATGATACTATGATCCTTAGCTTTTGGTGTTTTTAGTAAAGTACGTGTAGTCCTAGGTAGATCATGTCCTTCTGATATTAATATTAATAACAGAGCATTCACACAACTGTGAGAAACATGAAATTGTAATATCCATTTGCTTAGTTTTGTATCTAGCGACATTTTTTCAATATTATCAGAATTATTAGTATTAAAATAAATAGGATTACCATCATCAATACAACATTTTGTAGTATCACGATTAATGAATTGATCCCATGGTGGAATAATATTACTTATACTCGGAGCGTTTAGAGAGCTATTTATTTGGTGTGGTTTAGGTGCTTGTATTAACGGTTCCACTTCCACAAAACTTTGAGTCACTGCTGGTAACAGATCAGTTAACCCACTTTGAACGGTTCGTAAGAAGTTTCTCCTTGACATCAAATGCAAGTCTTTTTTTTTTCTAATCTAGTTATAAAAATTTAAAAATATTTGTTTGATAATTAATAGGAACCAATTATGTTTATTTAATTTAGTTTTAAATAATTATAACAAATTAATAATAATAATAAAAAAAAAAAATTAATAATTAATGTGTTTAAACTTTATACACTTTGGGCTTAATACTGTAAATAACTAAAAATTTAAAAAAATAAAATAGTTATTGTTTTTGCCTCGATTGGCGTTGACTACCATTTTTA
>NW_019101239.1:9491-12503 GCF_001856785.1 Myzus persicae | reverse complement strand
TGGATGGATTCTTCGCTTAAGTCTTCAGTCACTTTTATTAATCTATTACAACACTTACGCTGATTGTAAAAATTATATATTTACAGATTGTGTAATAAAACTAATTAAAACAAAAAAATCTATAGTTTTAGTTTCACTTATTGTAACACTACACCGATATAATTATATTATGTAAAAATTGTTGGATAATACAATTTTTTGTTTAAATTTAGTCATTATGTTATGCATATATTGTAAATGTTGAGCTAAATAGCTTATATAAAATAAAAATAAATAATACTTACTAATACAAGATCTTACATGAGGTACTGCATAGGCTTGATTAAAAATAATTAATGGCAAGTATAAAATATGTTGCATTACAAAGATGATGAGGTTGTACTATGATTGACTTAGAAGGGGCATCAAACTCTTTTTCAAACTTCTTAGGTACTAATATTCTAAAATGTGTGTTTAGCAAAATCAATTTTGTGATGTCAATTTTAATATTAAATTGAGATGTCCAATATTTTCTAATTTAAACACACATTTTATCAAGGTCAATTTACATGCTTCTAATGATTTTTAAATACTGTCAAATTCGCTTATAACGATGCCGTATGTAACGATATTTCGGGTAAAACGATTCCTAGCAATGTATTTGGTTGGTTTTATATGTTAAGTGTAGTACTTTTATTCGTATAGAACAATATCGGTTATAACGATAATCCGGATATAGCGATGTTATTTTGAAATGAAAATTGGTTTTTATAATCACCTATAGCGATTAATAATATGTACATTGTGTAGTAAATTTGATTTCGTTTAAAGGGATAATTCTTCATCTTATCTGTAACAGATAATAATGTGTCTTGTCCGACCGTAATGTATACGTACACCAGGGGTGGGTAACTGGCTGCCCTCGAGCCTTTTTTTATGTGGCCCGCGCTATATTTTCAAATTGCATAATACAATTTTAAAGTTTATCGTCTATACTCTAAAATCTAATAAACTAATAGTCTATACTCTATCTCATCGAATTAATAATATTGGTATTTGCATTAGCATTGTGAAATGTATAAATTTCATAATATTGTTATACTAGGTATATACACACGTATGAGTACGTAAGTCGATTGTGCCGCGATGTCATTAGAGGCCGCACATACTGAAAACTCACACTAAACAAATATTAAATTATTTTTATTAACCTTTTATTTATTATTAATTCCATTATAAAAAAATATAAATGCAAATTAAAATGTATATTTGGAATGCTTTTTTTTTGATTTCTATGCTCTGGCGTGCTTAATTTAGATTTTCTAAAAATTGGCCCTCAAGTACCTAACTTTGAGTCGCTCATCCCTGGTTTACACTATACAGCATACGTTTTTTAGTCGCCGTTTTGGTTGATATCCGTTTTGGATTTTTGGTACATTCCGTATAAGTTAAAAATGTAAAAATAAAAGACCGTCAAAGTATCATTCAAAGTAACGTCTGTTTCGGATATGTATTTTTATATTGATCAGGTGCGTTTTTTTGTTTCGATAAACTGTGATATAAATACGTCAGAAGTATCAATGGCAATAAACAATATTTCTAATTTTGTTAATAATCTTATTCAAATTATAAGCAACCCACTATAATAGATTATTTTTCAAACAAATCGTGAAAATATACCATAATAATATATATTATGTATTTTTATTAAAAATAACAAATACTTTGAATGTTAAAATATGTAATCTTAAATAAAATTGAACAGTATAAAATGTGTTTAATAAATTAATTTTTCAAAAAAAACATGTCACATTTTTATGATCCGGATATAACGATCAGATTCTCAAGGTTCTTAGAAGATCGTTATAAGCGAATTTGATTGTATTAATGTGAGTTATGAGCATTTTGAGCATCATAATATATTTTACAATGTTTATAAAATTATAACCCACTTAAACATTAAAATACCAATGAATGTTTTTCGTGAAATCGAGATAATATTGTAACCTTAAGTTTGATTATTAGTCGATTAAAGTTTACAATAGAGTGTTAGTTCAACTGCACTAATATTTCCTGTTGTAGGTACCTACCTCTCTTTGTACGACAACGAAATACATGTGGGTGATTCATTCTTTAAGTATGTTAAAATGTAAAATATAAAAACCTACACTGATAGGTACCTACAATTATTATAATTTTATCTAAAATAATGATATTAGTTAATATAAAATTCTCAACAATTTTGGTTTTAAAATGAAATTGTACTTAATAAATTATAAGCAGTTGAATAGTATTACAGCTAGGGTATACCTATTGCTTAGATTGGGTTATGATATTATTAAGAAAACATGATAAATAAGTTTAATTATTATATTCTTAAATATTCAAAGCTGTATAATTTAATTTCCAAAAATGATGTATTATATAAAGAAAAAAAAATATGTAGGTACTCACCTTTAGCGTTTATATAACCAATACAATTTAACAAAAAAAATATAGCCAACATATTAATATTTTTGACCATGCTTGTAGATACAATAAATGAATAATATTCACAACATATAAGAATAATGTAGGAAAAGTATAAAATGTTTTCTAGTTTTGATATTTATAGTGTTATTCAGCAAATACAAAACACAACATGTGTATTTATTGACAATTGAGTAAACTATTCTAAAAAATATAAGGTAGTAATAATTCTAGTATGTTTTTCTATACCTAGTTGTAATATCATGTACAGTGTAGCTGAGAATGAAGAATTTTTTGAATTTATTTATTTATTTTACTTTAAACTACCATTTTCGTTAGCTAGTAAATATTGTAATTGTTTTTACATTTAATTGTGTTCTGCGTTTCAATTGTTTAAGACGGCGAGTGTGGTGCACTGTTGTACACCTGTACATTACTTAACCTTGGAATGATATTTGAAAAAATGGAACACGAAGTCTATTATTAAAAAGTATATTCGTATTAACGTTTATTTATTTATTAGAATATTAATTTAAACATTCAAGAATTATATGTGTATGAAAT
>NW_019101239.1:0-8802 GCF_001856785.1 Myzus persicae | reverse complement strand
TTTCGGTTACGCACGTAGTTTTGCGAACTTAATGGGTTCAAACGTGGAATACCCGATATTCCCTAGTTTCTGAGTCGACACATTTGTTAGTAGGTAGGTATGTGCTAGTGCCATAGTATTGTGTCTGCTTTATACAAGAATAAAATATATATTATTTATACTTGATATCAAATTACATGCGTATGTAACAATGGGGACTTATTTTTTTGGTAACTGATAAAAGATAATACTCGGTATAGGGTGTCTGGGATATTGAATTAATTTCTTTCCTTCAATTCAATTTAGACAGTATAGACGTTTAAAATCCTTGTTTAAGAAGATCAAAAAGACAGATTTGTCTTTTTCTAGTTGTCCATCAGAGTGGGACCTAAAGTTTGACCGTTTCATAGTCGGTTAACCAACCCATCTCGAGGTGTCCTAGATAATATTTTTACTCTACATTTTACAGTAGGTGAATTCACTCTTATACTTAGTATAATAACAACAATCATTATGTACCGACGCCGTGGTAAATAGCACGGTGAATACACACTATTAAAATAATAATCAAAATAACTTAAATACAATATACAGCAGTTAAAGCATTAAAATTACTTGAACCTAATTGATTTCAATTGTTCAATATCATGATAAAAAAAGCGGGTTAGTGGATGTCGCTCTGATGAACATTAGGTGTCTATTTGGTCGCTGTAATGGATGGTATTATAATTGAATTAAATGATATGATATCATTGTGTATACGAAAAAGGATTTTGAGAGAAGATGACATGTTAGTCTAGGATATTGTATATTGTTATCACTTATATTATTATTAATATGGTAGCCGGTAGGCTGAAATCAAATTATTCTTAAATTATCAGTGATGCTGGAAAAATATTAAATATACCTATGTAAAATTGGGATGTTTTGGAACTAAATTACAAGAAAATGATAAACGTTATTCAAAGTTGAATTCAAATTGAATACGCCCATAGACTATAGACCATATTCTATTACATTGAATCTCTTTGAATATACTATAGAGCAGAATGGTACGCCCGTTCGAACTAAATTTTTAATAGTGTTTTTTTGATGTTGATATTCAACAAACCAACTACTTTAATGTTTGTGTGAGGATTTTTGATCAAGTGGATATTTATTGTTTTATTGGATGACGAGCTGACAAAAATTTGCTTTAAATATTGTACACCCAGTAAAATAATATACCTACCATATTTTATTTTAGACTGTTAGACTTTAGTGTTCTAAAATTCTTATTCGTAGAAACAATGAAAATAAAATGTATAGTATACAGGAGTTTTGGGATAGGTACTCAATATCTATAATGCGTATAATATAGTATGTTTAAAATACACACAGCAAATATACATGATATTTGTTTTTTATAGCTAAATTCCGTCAGTGTCAACTGTTAAAATAGCATGAGATTTATAACTTTATATTTTGTAAATATTGGAATATGTATTTAAAACGTATAGGTTGCAGTAAACATCATACACACGTGTCTTAAAATTTGGTTTAAACTACAAAAGAAAAATGTGAAAAACACAAGTTGTTGTGTAAAATGAATTAAGCGTGTACAACAGCTGTTGCCATCATAAAACATTAAGCAGTAACTCCATTTTTGTCAAAAGTGAGTTGTTGTTGGCTATCGCTAGATATTTTAAACAACTAATTCTTGCAATACAAATTAAGGGGTTTTCTCATTATAAATTCATATAAATTGATAAAAAAATAACAAATTAGGCTGTATGTCCAAATAGGTACTAGATCCAAAAGGAGTAAGCGATCGGGAGTTACTGCTTTTTTTCTTAGTAATTATAATAAATACAAAGCAGTATGTCCAACAAAATTCAAATGTTTGTTTTAGTATGTTTTTCAATAGTTGTAATATCATGTACAGTGTAGGTGAGAATGAAGAAGTTTTTGAATTTATTTATTTATTTTACTTTAAACTACCATTTTCGTTAGCTAGCAAATATTGTAATTGTTTTTACATTTAATTGTGTTCTGCGTTTCAATTTTTTAAAATGGCGAGTGAAGTGCACCGTTGTACACCTGTACATTACTTAACCTTGGAATGATATTTGAAAAAATGGAACACGGAGTCTATTATTAAAAAGTATATTCGTATTAACAATTATTTATTTATTAGAATATTAATTTAAACATTCAAGAATTATATGTGTATGAAATCCAACATCGTTACATCTTTGGATAGTCTGAACAAAATAATAGATTTTCTGTAGGATTAAGGATAGAACAATAGTCTTTGATGAATGAGTATATTACAAATTTCTTTATTAATAACTTAAACAAATATCATTGCAAATGCCAAATGAATAGGAAATTGAAGTCTTTTAATTGGTATGTATATTAGATTCTGATGGTATCATTGGAATACGTGTCAACTGCTCAATTTTTCTTTTAAACTTCCCAGTCAAAATATTTGCTTCAAGAACATTTCCAGTGATCCTTTTGATTACCAAACGTGTACCGTTGCATAATCTAGGTGGATTCAAATTACGCAAAAGAAAAACTGGTGAACCAATCTTAAATCCAGAGAATTAAAAAATTTAGTAGGAAAATGTACTGTTTCGTTTTCATCGACAGTAGTGTTGATTGATTTAAAATACATCAATATGTGAGTATGTGGTTGGTTTGCTGTATCGCTCACTCTCGGGCTCTAAATATATCTATATGCTGTTCATTCACCACTCTTGTTCTCAAAGTTTTTTGTCGCAGACCTCATCACGTTGCTCTCGAGGCTGTTGTGCACGACTCTATGCTGCCCTGCTTATTTGAGCTGCGTTTCTTGCAATAATTTCTTCAGCCGATTCATGATGTCTTGAAACACGTTTGCGTCGTGCCTAATTGTTGAGATTAGACTTTTTTGGCGGAATTTCACTAAAAACAAATTATAATAATAAAATTGATACTTACGCGTTTTTAATAAAAATAAATATCCAAGTCCAAAAGCACTAAGGATCCCTTCCCCGTCTCTTTGGGGCAAAATTTCGTTGGGGACGCTGCTAAGCACACGGGAAATGGAGGAGTACCATAAACGCGAACGTCTAACTCCAATAGTGCGGATAAGAAATAAAATGTTGTACTTATTTCAGTTAAATGGTTCAAGGTTTTCAATAGAAACTTCACTACACTTACACTTCACTGAATAATACTGATGAATACGTCGTACCAAACTTCGCATTTTATACCTTTGAAGATTGAAATTTCTAGAACGAAGCTTTAGGGAACATTTTATTCGACATCTCTCCCTATTCTCAAACATTGTAGATCTTTCTAGAAAATTCTATAACTTTCTTTTTCACAATTATAGCAAAGCAAAAATATTGAGGGCCTCAATCGAGATAAAAACTTTTCGGGGGACGAGGTGACCGAGTGGTCTGACGCGTCCGCTGCGACGCAGCCGGTCGCGGTTCGATCCTCGGTTACCTGGCGGCATTTTTCTCCGGACAAGTCGCGGTGACCGGAGAACAAGTGCTGCCATCCCCCACCCCCGGGGCATGGCAGAAACCTACGGATGCCCCATTCGAAATTCTGCCGAAACAAACACACACTTGTTCCCCCCTACCGTCCCAAAATATACAATATAAACCATCAATACAAAAACCTACAATACCTACTAAATACTAATAGCTAATGGCCACAGTTGCCGGGCTGAAGATCAATAAAAAAAAAAAAACGTCTCTATATATTATGGAGATAATAATATAATATATATTAATATATTATTAACTATTCTATATATTATTCAGATAGAAGACAGTATATTATAGATCAGTGTTTCTTAACCTTTTTGATATTACGGAACACCAAACAATTAATATATTGTTTTTATGCGGAACCCCTATGAAAATTATCTATAAAAAAGTATATATGATAGGTATTAGGTAATGTAGATAAAGTGCTTTCGTAGAACCCCTAAGTGAGAATCGCGGAACCCTAGGGTTCCGCGGAACACGGGTTAAGAAACACTGATATAGATTATAGATGGATTGTCGAGTTTTACTTCTTAGAATAATTCACATCTATACGTCGCTGACGATAAAACACACACAAAAGAAAAAAGGTCAGGTTGCAGGTAGTTGAAAACTCACTATCGTGGTCGGTGACGGGATTACCCGAAATACACCATGCAATTATACATAAGTATGTAAATGTATTAAAAAGTTAATAAAGATATTAAAATATTTTAGATAAAAAATTAAAAACTATCCTATCTTTTAAGTTGGACCACAATACACAAAATGTAAAAAGTTTCATCAAAATCCGTTCAGTAGTTTCGGAATTTATCGCGAACATACATCGTGACACGAAATTTTTATATATAGATAGATAGATATTAATTTAAACACTTATGAGTTCGATGTGGATGATATACAACATCTATCATAGTCAACTAGTCTGAACAAAATAGTAGATGTTAAATAATTATATGCAACTTTATGCACTTGTCACTTACTTGATCAACTTAGCCCGACGATTGACGGTCCACCCGGAGCTTTCAGAATGTGCTAACTTAGTAGTACAATAATACATTTTATCTAGATAAAGATAAAGATAAAGATAAAGATAACTAAACTTAATGTTATCTAGAGAAAGATAAAAATGAATAAATATTTATCTAGATAAATATCAGATAATTTAAAGTTTAATTTTGCAAATATTCAGTGGTACAGGTATTAAAAAGAGAATTACATAATTTAAAACATTTTAAAAAACAGTACACCTAATTTATTTTATAGATGAACTTCATAAGAATATACGAAGAGTCATTTTCTGACTTAATAAATAGTAAAATAAATAAGGTTATTTAATGTTATTGAAAAAATAAAATAAATGTCTTTTTTAAACTCATTTAAAACATTTTAAAAATTAACACAAAATAATTTATTTTTTAAATAAACTCCATAGGAATATATGAAGTGGCATTCTCTGACTTGATAAATAATTACAGAAATAAGGTTACATTTGAAAAAAAAAAGTTTTAAGCCATAGTTGATCTACAACATAAAATCATATCCACAGTTCTATTGTTTGACCTGTACACCTAGGCGTCAAAACTTGGATTGCCTCACCGGGTGCCGAGGATGGAATAGTAGTATTATATTTTAGGAATACCTTTTTAATAATAGGGTATTGATTTAAAGTGTCCGTCTTTTTTTTTTGAACTTAGGAAAGATATTGCTAGTAGATATGTTCAGGTAAAGGGACTCAATTAGTATACAGCGTTAATTTTTGACTTCGGTGAAATTTGGACCGTAGACGTTTAAAGTGCTTGTTTGAGTATTGCAAAAGGGTAGATTCGCCTTTTTCTAGGTGTCCATCAGAGTGAGACTAATTAGTTCGACCACTTCATAGTCGGTTAACCAACCCACCTTAATATCTTTTTGGGTTTCTTGAAGAAGTGCTAGGTATTCTGATTCATAACTTCATGCTCCAATAATATTCAATTCAAACTATTTAGTTAATTGTCCGGCAGCGTGCTGAGTTACGTGGTTAGATTTGCTGAGAGTTATAAGGCTATTATACCTACCTTACATGCGTATAATATAAGTTACGACATCAATGCAGTTACAGTGTAATGTTGCCGACACTCAACTGGAAAATTAGCCAACATGCCAATAAGTTAAATGAAAAGTTGAGTCATGGTTTTTTGCTCAGATAACTTTTTTCTGGTTGGTAGTGATACTACTGATACTTATTCAAACTATAACAACGCAAAACTTAATAGTTGTACTTAATGAAGAATTCGGTTGGCTCTGTTTTCTTAATATAAGAATGAATGCACTTATCTCATTAATATATCTCTAGGTGTCCTAGATAATATTTTTGACTTTACATTTTATATTAGGTGAACTGGTGAAGCCACTCTAATACAGTGTTGGGAAAGTTCCTTTTAA
This sequence comes from Myzus persicae, assembly GCF_001856785.1. Taxonomy (NCBI): domain Eukaryota; kingdom Metazoa; phylum Arthropoda; class Insecta; order Hemiptera; family Aphididae; genus Myzus; species Myzus persicae. Next base: position 2,875 of record NW_019101239.1, on the reverse strand, counting down.
AAAAGAACTCGTTCCCGTTCCTCGTTCCTACTGTAAAAAAGGAACTCGTTCCCGTTACTCGTTCCTGTCGCGAAAAAAGAACGCGTTCCCGTTCCTTTACACATTTTTTACGATTTAAGTGGTGGTCAGTGGTGTTTTTTGCGAAAAGTTTTTAAGTCAGAAATAATCGGACCGAGAGAGTTAACCATTTCTGACTTCAAATTTGTTCGCAAAAACACCATTGACCACCACTCAAACCGGGTAGTTCATTCCTTCCTAAGGAGCACCGATTTTTAACAAAAATAATTTGTCTTAGGTTTATTTGTTATAATTCAAAAGTTGTATAGCGTAGACTTGAAACTTTCTCCAGTAAAAAGTTTATTATTTTGACTAAAAATGCACGCCTTCACTCAGAATTGCGCTAACCTAACCAATGGCGCGCGGAACTGGTATCGACTCGTAGTCAACCGACGGCGCGGCGTAGCGGCTCAGTTTTGGCGCGGAAACACACTATAATGTAGTGATTATTATTATTATTATTATTATTATCTCTACCAATATATATATTATGTATGGCTCGTCGTGTGTCGTGCAGACCGACCGACCGATAAGCTAATCGGGTTAGGCCAACATTTTGTCGTCTTCGTCGTCGGCATGCATCGACTCACCGATCCAAGCCGACAGATCATTATTTTATATTATTATTAAATTGAGTTATATTTCAGTATTCAGTAGAATTAGTCGTCACCGCCGCTCGAGTGTGGAGTACGGCGTGTGAGAAATAAATGCGTATATTTGATATTTTGATTCTGCATTACCATGTGTTTATTTTTTATTATTTTATTTTAAGTAACCACTCGCACCCATCAGCTTCAGAAGTGGGATTACAACCAAATTAATTATGAATGTTATCGTGTAATTTTTTTTTTTATATTAAGTATTTGAAAGTGAATGTTAACCAGTATGAAAAATCCACCGAATGTGAACACCGGAGTTGTTACACGATCCCGTAGCAATATGAATGATGAAGATAACGTTAACAACGAAGGACATGAAAATGAAGTGAATGATACTTAAGGAAGTCACGTTAACTTGTCCAATGAAACAGATGATACACAGGAAGTGCATGCTAATATAATGAATGGACCGAATGTTGATACAGGTAATGTGAATACAAATACACTACTTTGTACTTTAATGTCACAAAACGCCATGTTGATGGAGTTGTTGAAGTCACAGCAAGCTAGTAAATCGTCGAATGACATGACAATTGCACCAGATTTGAATAAATCCATACCTGTTTTTAATGGGCTTACAACGGGCGTGCAAGCTCGAGATTGGTTGCGGACAGTGAACGGTGTCGCTAATCTACATCGCTGGCCAGACAACTTTAAATTGCAATCCGTGCGTGCAAATTTAGACGGTGCTGCTCGTCACTGGTTCATATCGAGGGATATCGAGGATTGGGCCGATTTCGAAAGACAGTTTTGCAAAACGTTCGTCTGCGTAGTGTTGACAGGTGATTGTTGGAAAGAAATGAGTCGTCGCGTCCAACAACGAAACGAGAATATACGCGAATATTTTCACGAGAAAATTTACCTGTGCAAACGAGTTGGCCTATCTTTTTATGAAGCAAAAATACAAGTTTTGGAAGGTCTATTCTCGAAAGATCTAAGTATGTATTTGTTGGGCCGTGATCATCGAGACGAAGACGACTTATTGAACGATATGGTCGAGTATGAACGCTTAGATGCATCACGTGCGACTCGTTTTCGTCAGTCGTCAACAAACAGTAAAGACAACGGTGTACATAAGTTTATACCACGACAGCAGAATGATGCACCATCGTCTTTACCGACGAAGAAAGAAAATACGAAAAACACAACAGATTGGGAAGTAAAACCGACAGTTCGATCGTGTTTCAATTGTGGCTCGAGAACGCACATTTCACCTCAGTGTCCTAAGCCGAAGAGAGAAAAAGGGGCCTGTTATGAGTGCGGTTCGACGTCACACCAGATTGGTAGCTGTCCAGAACGTACAAGACAGAGTTCCGGTGCATCGACAGAAAAGAAGTCAGGACTGCCGACTGATGAACATCGACATTGCAAACGATAATGTACCATCCGTCGACCATCCGAAGCCGTACGAAGTACAATGCCACGTTAACGTTCCCGTTGCTGAACATGAAGTTTGTGAAGTCGAGTTCAACGCGGTAATCGACACAGGTAGTCCTATAAGCCTTCTGAAATGTAAGTTCATTCCAAATAATTATGTTGTAATTAAATCAGCTTGTGATAGTAATTTCTACGGAATTAACGGGGCTAAGTTAAATATATTGGGGATTTTTGAAACTAATGTAATAATCGATAATAATGTCATAGATTTTATATTTTATGTTGTACCGAATAGTACCATGTCTTCTGATGCTATTCTAGGTAGGGATCTCCTGTCTAAACCCGGATTTAAAATTGAATTTGTGAACGATAAAGTTAATATTATTAACCTTAATAGCGATATTTTTATGAAAGAAGTCGATAATAATTTCGACGAAATATTATGTATTAATTATGGTCAAGACGAAAACGACCGCAATAATAATTGTTTATTGAATATAAATCCGGATTTGGACTTTGAGATAAGAAATAAGTTTATTGAAGTGTATAACGACGAATATTATGTTATGTTAAAAGAAAACGTAGAGTCACGCGACGGTAATGTAGATTTTGATATGAAAATTATTTTAAAGCATGAACAACCCATTTCTTTTCGTCCTAGACGCCTGTCATACAGTGAACAAAATAAGTTGCGTGTTATTTTAGACGAGCTGTTGTCCGAAGGAGTGATAAGACCGAGTAATAGTGCATATAGCAGCCCGATCGTGCTAGTTAAAAAAAAA
>NW_019101238.1:0-14348 GCF_001856785.1 Myzus persicae | reverse complement strand
TCTTAACCCTGCCGCATGCGGAATCGCCGCATTCGATGACTGCGGAAAAAACGCATCGTGTGGCCCGAGCCGTACATTGATTAGCGTGATTATGGGTAAAATATTTTATTTAATATCTGTTACGCGCGTACCTACATTTTCTTGGAATTTCAGTGGCTTGGTATTGGTGTGTTGTTTTTGTAATTAAATGATGACCTAATTGTTTGGATGTTAGGATGTCGTTTGCCTAATATTATTCTATATTGCGTAATATATTTTAATTTCGCCTGATTCCCACACCAAAATATGCCTGTACCTGGCATATTAATTCCATAAGTTTATTTAAGTATAGAGTATATTATTCATACATTACAATTATATTTTTTTTCTATCAGTAAACATTCTGATGTCGAGAATTGGAACATTTTTTACCATTCCAAATGTTAATAGAAGACAGAAAAAAATCACACATTTCACATCGCTGTAAAATCAATACATATTTCTCTTCACTTAGAATCTTAAGAAAAAATAAATAAACCAAAGAGGTTTCATGTTTATGTAATTTAATAACATTTAATTATTTAACAATTCAATTAAAAATAATACAATTTTTTTTCATTGGTCTTTCAATTATTAATGTCTGATTCGATTACTAGGGCTATTAATATCACATTTGTTTATTATAACGTAACTTAAAATCTACGAAATGGGAGAAAAAAAGACAGTTTTTGATTAAACAATATAATTTCTAAAATATTTATTTATTTATTTTAATATATAAGTTATATTTCTAGTTTCTGCTGTGTGATTTAACATCGTTAATCCAAGGTGATCGTATTGGTGAAATGAGTATATGAATCATATTCAAGTTGAGTCAGGAGTTGTGTTTAACTCACGACAAAATGCTCGTGGAGACCCTGGGTAATCTATAAATATTTTTATTTATTTTTAAATAAGTTTAATAATTGAATGTTTATGTTTATTATTTATGTAATTACCTACCAATACATTTTTACAATATAACTTACCGCCTATTTGTTCTAACTCTCCAACTATTAAAAAAAAAATTAATAAAGACTTAAATATTCTTCTTTGTTATGTTTATAGTATTTTGATTTAAAATATACTTGTAATTGTGTCCGGAATATTAAGTGCTGTTTAAATATTATACAATAAGTATTAATGTAATGTAATACAAACTTAACAAGTATAATGGGCGTGCTCAGCTTTTTCGTATGGGGGGGGGGGGATGAACTAACTACCTACACACTACTATTTTTTTCTGAGTACACCGAAACTATCGAAGAACTATAAATGATGCATAAAAAAAAAGTTCATATGGGGAGGGGGGGGTATGACACCCTCATCCCCACCGTGAGCACGCCCCTGTGCAAGTACAATAATAATAATAATTAATATTGGCCTGCGGCGTCCGAGTGATTGAATGCCGATTTGATCACATTATCTGAACAAGTTCCAACCATCCAACCTGCTACAATCATAAACTGAAGTACTACACTACCATTCTCTGTCAATATTCAACATTATCGGATTTAACCATAGTAGCCAAACTTCGAACCAAGATCTAAATTAATTTAGAAAAATTGGAATAAGTAGACGATTATAATTTATATGATGTATGATGAATCAAATTACTAGTCAACCAAATGGCCCATGTTGCCATAAATTATAAAAACTTTACGAATTGTAAAAAAAAATATCTGATAGGCATTCTAATGTGTCATTGATTTCAGACAGTTAACTTTTTGACAGCCATGTAGAGTGCGTACTTTTCTCTATTGTATATTTATTTTTAAAAAAGGCACATCTTTACACTGGTAACGCTGGGAGAAGCAATGAGGCAACTATGAAATAAATTAATATTTAAATAAGTTTCAAACGAAAGGAACTATAGGTATATATTATGAATAACTAACAAAGAATATTGACTCAAAAACATACTTGTTAAGATATTCATATTAGTGTTTCCTGTTAGATATTAAAAAAATAAAAACATTAATATTGTTATACTAACTTGAAACGTATAATAGGTGGTTCATTTAAAGTAAAACACTCATTATTTCCAAATATTTTTTTACAGCGTTTCAAGTAAAAAACTTGGATAAGGGTAAAAATATTTTAAAATATTGTTTTTTAACTTCTAGAAACCGTGTAAATACTGTTATTTTGCTAACATAAATGTTGTACACCGAACAAGCAACATGTAATTTTTGCTTTTGAAGTTCTTGAAATAGTGCTGCTTAAGTTACTATAGTTTTTTTTGTCAATATTTAAACATAAACAACGGCTTATCAGATAGATGGTAATTTTTTTATAAACAAACAAGAAAATGTACCTGCTGAGATACTCGCACTATTACTTCCTGTTTAAATATAGTATAATAAACATTAATAAAATATAATGCAAACTTGAAAAGTATAATGGGTGATTCATTTAAAGTAAAACACTCATTATTTCCAAATATTTTTTTTACATTGTTTCAAGTAAAAAACTTAGGTAAGGGTAAAAATATTTTAAAATATTTATATTTTAAATTTTGTTTTTTAACTATTAGAAACCATGTAAATACTGTTTTTTTTGTGAACATAAATATTTTTAAATTAATGTTTGGTAAAAGAATCGTCTGGTATAGTTAGGAATATATATATTTCATACAGAGAATAAATTATTAATAAATTATCCATGATGTTCCTATAATTTCATGATATAAAATTCTATTTTCATGAATACATAACTTAGCGAAAATCACTAGAAGTAAATAATTTGTAAAAATTACGTGACATATGTGTAGTCATGGACTGTTAACTGATAACGAAATCATGGGTATAAATATATCAAATAGTTATTCTGAAAATAATGAAAATGATGAGCCTGAAACAACTTTAAATATGATTTAACCAAGCAATGTCACCATTACAATTTGTTGAATCTATGGAAGGCGTGGATACTTCTATATTTTCGAATCCATAGGCAAATTAGAAGATTTTGTCAATAAACAGCCAAAAAACCAAAAATTAATAACAAATTATGTTTCTACTGTATCTCATAAATAATACATATGTTCATACTTATAATTTCACTGTTTTTATTTTTTAAATTTTATTTAGTTTTTGTATAGCATTTATGTATAGACATAGGTATTATATGTGTCATAACGTTTTTATCGTAAAAGTTTAAAATTTTATTTCATTACAAAGGTAACTCGAAGTTGTGATTTTATTTTGATAAATTTGAGTTAGGTATCTCGAATAATACATATCTCGAGGTGAATTTTTATCCCCCTTCAACATCGAGTTATCGCGACTCCACTGCAATTGAATTTGGCTATACGGTATTATTATTTACATACAATTTGAAAAATTCAATAAATATGTATTGACTAACTGGAGGTTTAAGCAATTGGATGTTTCTGATAATTTGTTAATTAATTTAGGTTTTATATAAAATGACGTTAATAGGTATATAACTTACCGAACATAACATAAACTTTTTCAATATCTTTTTAAAGAAAACAAATTGCATAAATAATTAATTATATATAAAAGAGTTTATAATATTGTATAGTGCATAGGTGATAAGTGTAGGTATTGTAATACTCAGATGTTTCTAATAATTTATTAATATTTACAGTGTTGTGTATCAGTTAGGCTTAAAGGCTTGATATACCATTTACCTCTAGCAATCAGTGTTTCCATGAATTGCAACATGTGTTGCTTGGCAATGTTATTAAAATAAAATGTATATTGTTATTGTCTTACCGATATTAAATTTGCTTATATACTGCATTCCTAGATCTAGAACCAAAATCAAACATTATTGACAATTATACATTATAAATGTTACATTTAATTTAGCATTACAAACTACGAAGTACAGTATTGGGATGATAGATACAAGTGAAAACTTCTATTAATTCATTATGATTATTGGTTTTTATTAAAGGTAAAAAATGAGCAATGCTTAATTGCATCGGGTTGGTGTATGAATGATAACTAGCATAATTTGTGTTTACTATATGAGTTGAAAAATGTTAAAAACACATGGTTACGATTTTGTTTTATAAGTACTTAAAGTTCAAATTTTGACAAAATTGTGACATTCTGAAACATATTACTCATGAATCGAAAGCCATGTGGCCGTCAATGACTTTTAATGTAAACACAACTACAAAAGTTGAATTATTGGCTGACAGACAGTCTTTGCTTAGAATCGTTTTTCATATGATTTTACATCATTGATTTCAAATTGAATACGATCCTATCTATTACAGTGACCACTTGTAACCTATTGTATAGAAGAGTGACATCCACTTTATCAGCTTTTTTAAAAGTATTTACAACTTGTTGTCTAATTTGAGAAAGTTGAATATAATATAATACATAAGTTGCTTTTAAAGCAATTAAAAATATCAAAATAAATGGACAGATTTGTTTTTTATGAGCAATCAAAGCTAAAATGTTGATGAAATTGTATATTTATAAAATTTTACCCCATTCAAAATTATTTTGAAAGATATTGGCACTTGTTGAAGTATTTAGAGTGACTTTCCTATTTTTAATTATGTAGTTATTTAATAAACTAACTTCCAGTTTGAAATCTTTAAGTTAATCGAATTGATATGAGTACAGATAGTACCTACCTATGATATTTAACGTAATGCGCTCATTATATTTTTATAAAACACTTAAAATTATGAAAAATGAATGTCGTAAAACCGCCAGTATAAACTATTATCACTTATACACTTATACGTTTAAAAATAGTTGAATAAATTATTTTATTTTATTATCAAAAAATATTGACTCAAAATAACTTACTAGTAAACGAAGTGTTCTCCGCATTTATCGATCCTAAAAGATATACGGACATATCAGTAAAATTTGGTATTAACACTGATAGGTGGAAAAAATTCCACGGAAAAAGTTTGATCTAAATGTGAACTCATGTACCTATACTCTACCCTTAATTAGTAATTAATAATTCATAAATTATTTTAGCCAATATAGGCAATTTTATATGCGGATATCCAAGGTTAGGTTAAATATGAACTCATCTATACACAATATACAGTGTTATAAGTGTTTTAAAAAACATCAGGCGTATATAAATATTCTTTTTTTACAAAAATCACACAAAATAATAATTGATGACATTATTTTCATTATAATAATATATTATATTTTGTTATGGCACTCTCCACACGGTAATTACTAACTACTAATTTGGAGTAGAGTATACATGTGTTCACATTTATATTCGATTTTTTTTCGGGCTTTTTTTCCGTAGGCTTTTTTCCTTGGTGTGTTTATTTTTTGTGATTTTTTTCGAGGTCTTTTTTTCTGCAATTCATGAGCATTATTACTGCTCATGTGCCCCAGGCTTGGAATAAATTGTAATTAATTGGAATAGATCTTAAATCATGCACAAAGATTGGAGATACTTTAATCATTTGCTGTGTTCAACTTAAAATTGCACTTATTAGTTATTTTAAAGTGATTGTTTGCGTGTGCAATGGGGGGTTATGTTGGACATAGATCGGTATACCTACAAGCAATACACGCGTAGCTTCATCCTATGTATATTATAATCTAAGAAATAAATGGCACAGAATAACTGTCTTATAATGTTTTACTTTGTTATTCTGTGTAAATAATGTTATCAACATTTCGGAAAATCATATATTATTATAGGTAGGTTACTAAAGGGGAAAGAAATTTAATGTTAACTATTTTTAAAATTTGTTTAAAATCTACCCACGTAAAATAAAATATTGTTCAAGAATTATTCGTGTGGGCTTTCGAAAAAGCTATATTTTACCTAAGAAATAAGGGAAATTAATTATTTGAAAAGTCTTCACCTATATTTACAGGACAATGATTGGTAATGTTTGGAAAACAAAAATGAAACTTTTGGTCAATAAATATAGCAATGATACCTTCATAATAGGTATAAACATAAATTTATGATTGGTTATAAACTTATAACATACATTAACTCCTGCTTGAACTAAGTTAGTAATCAGTGTAAATAGAAGAATACTCAGAGGAGTGAAATACAACAAACATATTATTATGGTCTTGCAGTAAAATGCTCATATGTTTGAATGAAGTGTTTTAAAATTATTTGTTATATACTGTAGTATAGACATTTTTAATATATATATATATATATATACGCCAAAGATGGCTCATGTCATTACGTAAAGGTCAGTAGGGCAACGCCCCAGTGAACGTTCAATATGAATGATGGCCGAAAATCGGTTGAGACCAACGTAGTGTACCTCTAGAAGATTTCGTATAATCGTTACTCAGGTTGTCTTACGTGGTTTAGCCACGAAATAAAAATAGAAAATGTCTAGTATTTAGTTTACACAAATCAGACTCTACGATGTACAGTCAGAACATGGAAGATTATATTATATAGAGACTAAAAAGTATTTGTCTCTTTATATGTGAGACTGCGTACTCAACGCTGAATACGGTTTAATAATCTATATTATTATTTGCATTATGCATCATTCGTAAAAGTGGGGCATTCGTGGTGAAGTTAGATTTATTGGTGGGTATATAAAAATTAGACTGAAGCCTAGTTTTAGTTGGAATGCGAAATCTAAGTTCTCCAAGAAGCCTGGGGTATCAACTCGACCTTCGATCAGACGCTGAATAAAAGTGATACCGAAGTTATCACTCCGAACTAAAAGGGAATAATCTAGTCTTAGAGCTTGAAGCATTGGCTGCTTAATCATGTGGTGGATGGGTGATATTGAGGCAATGACCGGCGAAACGCATAAAACTATTTTGAACCCGGTCAATCCGACCAATATCAACAACGGTGTATGGTGACCAAACTACAGACCCATATTCAATAACCGAACAGTCTAATGCATAATAGAGAGCCAGCAAGCAATTGGATGAACTGAAATTTGATGAGTGATGTCTAATAAATCCCAAAACACCGAAATCTTTGGTGGTCATATAATCAACGTGAGGTCTAAAATTAAGGGAAGGTACAAAGAAAATACCTGAATCATGTACCTGGTTAACACTTTGGATGAATGTACCTCCTAGCCTATAATCATAAGAAAAAAAAAGACTTAGAGCTATAAAAAGTCATAACTTTACATTTTGATATGTTAAGAGATAAATTAAACAACAATTTATGAATTTATCTAGGGTTTCTTGGAAAGTGAGGCAATCATTTTTTTAGGATATTTTGTGAAAGATTTTAGAATCACCGGCAAAAAGTAAAAGACGGCAAGTGGAAACTTTTGAGCACATAGTGTTGATGAAAATATTAAATAATAGGGGTCCTAAATGGCTACCTTTTGGATCGCCGGATGATGCTCGGATGCGCTCAGATTATTTGCCAGAGAGGCTGACAAATTGTCGACGTTCACTAAGGTAGGAACTAAACCATGATAAAAGAGGCTCTCCAACACCTAGCCTGTCAAGGATATAAAGAAGTGCATTGTGGTCAATAGAGTCAAAAACTGTTGAAAAGTCTTTGTATATCACATCAATTTGATTACTCAGTAGTATATATTTGTATGTTCACAGTTCGTTTTTCCACGGTATTTTTTTTTGTTAACGTGGGAATGTTCTCCTCGGACGACTCAGAATTACCGTATCACACAATACGGTAATTTCACACTCAGTGTCCACCTATTTACCGCTTACACGAAAATATTTACCGTGTACATATTTTTTTTTTCCATGAAACCTTACTAAATTAATATTTCAAGAAAAAAACACAAATTATTAAATAAATTGTTTTTTATTGTTATAAATTAATATTATATTTACACAAGTTTTCTTACTTCTCTAGTAAAAGGTACATATTCTACGATACGATCATGAATTAATAAACAATAAGCAGTTACACCTGTAAAGGATTCCGATGCCTCAATTTCCAATTGAACATCCACTGCTGAGGCTGTAGCCGAATCATTCTGTTTCGAAGTATCGATAACTATAATCGGAGCGTTTGATAGAAAAGTGGAAGGAGTCAATATCGGGTTCCGTATATTTTTTTCATAGTACGATTCTTGAAAAGATGTATACATATCATATAATAAGTTAAAATTATTTTTTGCAAAATCCAAATTTAAATTATCATACGGATAAGCTATCGAGTTTAGAAATACTTTAACGTTTGTTAGATTACAATGATCAAAGATACTACTATCTTTTGTAAACGAATTTTTACGTCCCTTCTGCAATCCAATTATGATAAATTGTCGTTTTTCTAATTTTGAAGCAGTTTTCAAGTTCCATACAACTTTTTTAGTAGTCCCGAGTTCAGGAAATTCAAAAGTTTCAAAAGATCTAAAAGGTATAAACAAACTTTTTTCTTTTTCTACAAGTTTCAATAACTTTAACCTTTCTTCATCGTCAATAGTAATATGAGGAACCTTCCAGACTATTTTGTTTAAAATCACTTTACCTGTAGTTGGAGCAGCTACACCAGTTTTTAAGTTTAACGCATTTATATCGGTATGGCTTCGAGTTAATATCAATTCCAATCTAGAATTAACTAATATTTTTTTAAAGTCTTCAAAAAAACCTAGCCAATATTTCAACGGAATGCAAGCACTAAATTCACCTTTTTCGTTTGCTGATTGTGATGTATTTTTAAAATTCCAGCCAGAATTCTCATAACAATGATAGTTGTCTGGTGTACAGGATAAGTAACCTTTTAACGAGCTAGTGATTCCAAGAATACGTGTACTATCTACTTCTATCCCATTGATTTCTAATCGTATTTGTTCAAAGAGGTAAGAGTAACCATTATTAGATAGTTTCACTTTGTCAGCTTCCGATATTATTCCTTCAAGGAAAATAAAGCTCTCATGTAGATATGGATAAACATCTGTTTGCTGGATTGATATACGTATCTCGTCATTATTATTAAACGATGTTGTATACGGCGTATATGAATGATATTCAATTTTCGTAATTCTAGAATCCGTTTCATACCGTGAACCTATATCTAAAATATCACTCTCAGGCATTCTGCTGTAGTTGATAACCCAAAGCTTGTAAAATTTTTTTATTTTTTCCTGTCAATTTTTTAACTTTATTTGATGTTGCTAGTACCACTTTAGTCTTACGACTAGTTGGACTGATCTGAAGTAATGGGCTTATATTGAATTTTAATCCCATCTCAAGACCCGTAACGTTTAATATGCAGAACGATTGTTAATGTCTCACCAAAATTATCAATCAGGTTATGATCTTGATCAACTAGCTGAACGGTTATTGAGTCAATATTTGTTTTATTCAATTTGTAATAAATTAAGTTTCGTGGTGACTGGATTACTTTAGATCCTGTAATTTCACTAGGGAAAAACTCGTAAATTGAATGACTTTGAAGATGATTGCTGAATGATCCTTGGGCTATATTACACATTACTTTTATAGAATTAATTGTGTTTAAATTAGTAGCTTTTTCCGAACGAAGAATTTCATATTCTGGCTCATATTCTCGTTTTTCAAACCCCAATACAGGAGCTATACTGTTTAAAATCTCAAAGTGTAGAATTCCATTACATTTTATATATGATCTGAAATCATTAGGATCCATTGAAATGTCGAATGTTAACTCTTTATCGTATTTCCTATTATAGACATCTATTTGTTCCTTAACTCTATAATTAATATCTTTAATTTCATAACATCCCTCTTCCAGTTTAATATAACACATCATGTAATTATTATTGTTATTATTATCTTTTACTTGTATAGCAAATTTATTATTATTTTTGTTGATATTCGGGAATGAATTAAATGTTTGTAAACATAACAAAGCTATTTCTGAGTCCTCATAAAGGCTTATAGACGGAAAATAATTTGTATTCAATATAGTGGTATTCCCAGTTAAACTTAAAGTGACTGACTCGTACATTTCAAAATTTAAGATTCGAATTTAATAATGAGATCCGTGACGTTTTATATGAAGAACGACTGTTAATGTCTCGTTCAAGTTATCAATCGGATTATGGTTTTGATCAACTAGCTGAATAGTTATTGAATTAATATCTGTTTTGTTTAATCTATAATATATAAGGTTGAACGGAGATTGAATAACCTTTGTTCCTGTTCTTCCACTTGGAAAAAATTCGTAAATTGAATGACTTTGAAGCTGGTTGCTGAATGATCCATGTGCTATATTACACATCACTTTTATAGAATTAATCATGTTTAAATTAATAGCTTTTTCTGATCGAAGAGCATCGTACATTGGTTCATAGGTCTGTTTTTCAAGCCCGAAAACAGATGCTATACTATTTGGGATATCCAACTTTAATTTACCATTACATTGTATATACGTTCTAAAATCTACATGATCAATACATACACTGAATGATAGCTGTGTACTATATTCGTTATTAAAGCGGAATAACTCTTTTGCAATTTTATTGTTAATATCTTCTATTTCATAACACCCTTCTTCCAGAATAAAAATAAACGTCTCAAAAATATATTTATTACTTGCTGAAGGAATTACTTCTATCTCCAGTCTGTTATTAGTTGAATTTATATTTGGAAATGAATTATATGTTTGTAAACATAACAAAGCTATTTCCGAATCATTGTAAACGTTTAGAGACGGAAAATAATTTGCAGATAATGTAGTTGTATTTCCAGTCAAACTTAATGTAGCAGATTCATACATTGTAAAAATTCAAGACATAAATGACCACAGTTAAATGTATTGAAATCTTGATAGTTAGAATAGTTATATACTATTTTAAACTCTTTAAAATAACGCTGTAATTCAATTGGCGGAGGTAAATCACCGAAGCTATCAAAATAAACAACTTTTTCCTGATTTTTATGAAACGCTACCCAATGACTTCCGTCTCCTGAAGATATGTCCAAGTTTAATATGCCGCATTCAATTGCATACGGTTTTTTAGGTAAGTTATCGCGTGAAAAGACTCCGCGAAAATGATTGATTTTCAACTTTCTAGCATATTTTATAAGATCTTGAGACGACAGCGGTCTGTCAGGTAGCGTTTTCATTAGTTTTTTTTCTTCATCCCATTTTTGGTTGAGTATAAACCACCACCTTTTTTTCTTTTTGAATTTTGATACGCATTATACACACCAGCACCTCCAGACATCAGACTACCAAGTGCTGACAGACCTGCAAATATAGGTATTAAGGGAACTACACCTCCTGACTGACCTGGTGCTAAGATCAACCTTTTCCCACCATCATTTTTCTTTAACGTTTTTTTTTTTACTGCTAGCACTCCATTTCTTTTTGTAACACGTTTCCGTTTAGCTTTACAACCCATACCTATTTTTCTTTTAGCTTTCATTGCGTTTGTTACCGCGTACGCAACCAACTTCTCTTTTCTAGGAGTATCTTTTGCTTTAAATCTTTCCCAAGCACGATTTTCCAACACTTTATCAGCTTTATGTCTATGGTCTAAATTTTTTCTCGTTGCATACACAATATCGTGATCACGACAAGCCGCGTCCAATGGGTTTATTCCTTTATCACCGTGCTCTAGCCTATTTTTTAACTTCGTACCAGGTCCGCAATACTGATAGCCTGGGACATGTGCTTCAACTGGGAGACTATTTATAAGAAAGTTTACAAATCCTTTCCCAGTCTTACTTGATGTGCACTTGCGAGTTGAACAAATCATCTATAACTGTCAATAAAATAAAATAATCTGGAGTATTTATAAGAAAAAAAAAATGGATTTAATTGAACAGCAAGATAAATTAGATATTAAAAATGTAGATGTACAAATGATGAAAAGGCCACCAAGACATGGATCGTTACTACCTGATACTATAAGGGCAATACTAGTTGGCCCTAGTTAATCAGGAAAAACAAATATAATGTACAATCTGATCACTCATGAAAGCGGGTTAAGATTTGAAAATATTTACTTATACTCTAAAACCTCTAATCAGGAAAAATATGTTTTATTAAAAAAAATAATAGATGATATACAAGGTGCTAATTTATTTATATTTACAAGCGCTGATAAAGTTATAAAATCAAACTTAACTAAGAAAAATGTTATCATTATTTTTGATGATGTAATATGTGGTCTACAATCTGTAATTAGAGACTACTTTAGCATCGGCAAGCATTCGGGTGCTAGCTCCGTATTTTATTTAGCACAAACGTATTCTAAAATACCAAAACAGCTAGTAAGGGATAACTCACACTTTTTTGGAATCATAGTGATTATGGGTTTATAGACATCGATACAACTGGAGAAATGAATGAAGGAAGATATAGATGTGGTTTCCATACGTTTATAAAAATAAAATAATTTTGAGTATGTATATATATATATATAACGTAACACTGTCATTACTAGCATAGCGTTTCCAGTAGTCATACAACACAGTTATATCCTGTTTATCATTCACAATGAACAGAAAAAAAGTTTTGTTAAAAAATCTGATAACATCAAAAAACAATATTAAACGTAAAATAATGGGAATGAAACGTGGTATTATAGATTCCGATAACTATTACCGTGAGGTTTTTAAACCCATAACTGATCCATTGAGTTCGCGAGCAGAAAAATATGATCAATATGAGTTGCGGCAGACTGATGATACAAAAACAGAAACCGTTCACAGTAGTGATGAAGACAATGACAATGAATTAAATTCATCATTTGCTAATTTTTTTAATGAACGTCCTAAATTGAAACGTTATGATAAATCATATGGTATGTATTATGATACAGCCACCGATTCATTCAAAATAGGAGATTACACTGTAACTTTTAACCATGGTAACTTACAGCTGCTTAATAAATACTATCCATGGACTGTAGGACTATGGTCTTTATTATGCGAGAAAGAACCAAAAAATGCTACTATAGAAGATATGGAATCTTATTACAATATTTTGAAAACTTCTCGAGTCCATTTGAAAGCAGATGGTAAACCTAAAACCTCAAAGTTCCATAAATGGGCAACAGTCGTAAAACCGCTTTATGATCGAATGAAAAATGAGGAAAAACAGTTAAACGAAGAAATAGCTAAATTAGATAGAGCTAGATCTCCTCAAATTAACTTCACAAAATTACGTGAGCATTTATCTAGTGCAAGCAATAAACGTAGTAATATTCATAATGATACAACTATTCAAAACGAATCATTTAATTTTGATCCTACCGCAGCCAGTTCCATGACTACGAATCCTTCAATTAATACGATGTTCGATTTTAACTCATCATCGCAGACTAAAACAGGTGATGGTTTATATAAAGATGTAATACCTAAAACACAATTAGTCTATTATGATGATCCGAATGAACTAGTGACTAGATTACATCTTTTAACATCATCACAAAGTGTTGGTAATACTGGTGTTAATAATGAAATTATTTCTATTTTAGAAGAATTACGAGAAAGAAATATTATAGTATAATGGTTACATTAGAAAATATAGCTAACGAGCTACATCGACCAGTGAGAAAAATATTTCCCAGACGTAGTGTGGTAACTCGGTTTATTGATGACCTCTGGCAAGCAGATTTAATGGACAAGCAATATCATTAAAAAAAAACTACCGTTTTAAATATATTTTAGTTGTCATAGACACATATTCAAAATATGTATGGGTTGAGCCACTAAAAAATAAAACAGGAGTAGAATGTACAAAAGGTATGTTTAATATATTAAAAAAATCTTATCCAAAATTGTTACAGACGGATAATGGTACAGAATTTTATAATAAACAATTTCAAGATTTGATGAACAAGTATAAAATTAGACATTACAGTGTTATAAAATGTTCAATTGGCGAACGTGTAATACAAACTCTTAAAAATAAAATATACAAACATTTTACTGCAACAGGTACATGGAATTGGTATAATACAATATCAAAAATTATACAAAACTATAATAATACAAAACATAGCACAATCAAATGTACACCAAGTGAAGCTCGAATGGATCCAAACAAAATTAAATTAAATGTTCATATAAATAATGAAACGTGTAAATCTAAATTTAAAATTAATGATAAAGTAAGAATATCTAAGTACAAACATATATTTAGCAAAGGATATACATTAAATTGGACAACGGAAATATTTACAGTTTCAAAGGTTTTACAGACGTATCCAGTAACTTATCAGCTAAAAGACGGATAAAATAATATAATCTTAGGTGGTTTTTATGAACAGGAAATTAAACTAACCGATTTTCCAGACACCTTTCTCGTTGAATGTGTGATTAAAAAAGTTGTAGATAAAATGTTTGTTAAATGGTTAGGTTTTGATTCAAGCCAAAATTCATGGATAAAATCGACAGATATTTTAAAATAAGGATTTTTATGTATTATATTATGTTATA
>NW_019101237.1:0-12893 GCF_001856785.1 Myzus persicae | reverse complement strand
GCAAATATCCAATAAAAACCCAACATTTAAAATCAACCTCGTAATTTTTTGAATTTAGACGGACTCCCTGACAAGGAATTTTAGCATTGAGGGCGTCAAACATATCATTAAAAACAAGACAAAAATTGATTGTTGCATCACAATTTTGCATTTCTGGAATTTTATGTTTGCTGTAAAATGATAAACCATCAGCTACTGATTTGCTAAGAATCTAAAATATAATGTTATTGTAAATATTAGATGATAACTTTAAAGAAAAATTGTGAAGTTAATTTTCTAACTTGTGTAGCTAAGCTAACTCTCATTTTTAAACAAGAATTATTTAAACTGATATGATTAGTTGTAATTTTCGGGCAAACCCTTAATTGGCTGCTACAATTTTGTTTGTCTTGTTCATGTAAAGTCACAAAATGCTCCCACTTAACATAATTTTCATTTGGATTAATCTGAAATTTTTATATTTATTACACAAAATTAATTATTTAACACTATTAAAATATGAATGATTTTGGAATAGGTACTTTCAGTTTTTTGTTGTTGTATAATCTATTTCTCACACATTTGATTAAATGTGGAGTGTCTGAAAAAGCAAAGAACTTCCTGTTTTCATCAACAAAGTGTTCTGTGTAAAAAGAAGTGGAGTTTAATTTTCCACTAATACCAAGTTCTGTCCATACACGTCTGTTTGTTTGAGCTCCATCCGATACAAAACCATGAACATAAGCACCTGACTTTTCTAACAATAAAACTGCTTTAATTATTAATTTTACAAGTGTCAATCCATTTACAGGTCCTCTCGATGCAAATACTCCAATTGGTTGCGTATACGAATCAGCAAGCGGTTGGAACATGAAGACCAATCCATGAGTAGCTTTTGAATTGATGTCTATTGCTTTAGGAAGATTATCCAATTCTTCATTGTCTTTGCCAAAATCAATTAAACCTGTATAACTCAATGTCTTAGCATTGACAGAAATGCTTTCCCTCAATGATATTTCATCAAAGATGAGAAGTCCATGTTTTTGGAAATTATTTTTAGCAGACAAATGTTTCTTAAACAATTCAAAAAAACATTTATCAAATCCACACGTAGTGGGAATTTGTGCTAAATATTTTCTTATAGTCCTGACACAAGGCAATGGTAACAATTGATTATTTTTTAAAAATGCATAACCTGCTGGTGATCGTATATGCAATAACATACACAGCATGATCCAATCTTCAGTGTAGCGATTTCCTTTTGGATTTTTTCTATTAGATTATGCTAACATTTCTTTAATTATTACAATTTGGTTTTGTGGAATTTTGGACTCAACATTTTTTATTAAAACAGAACCATCTAATTTTTCAAATTCTTTTTGGTAATTTTGTACTTGTAATTTTAATTTTTGAAGCTGGGTTTTTGTTCTTTGTTTTATTTGTCTAATATTCTTTATATTTTTCCTTAAAAGTTTTAATTTATTGTGTTTACTAGGTGTTGTCTTAATACATATTCGTTTACATATTCTTGTATTTGTTTCCCTTTTTTTTTTTTTCTTAATAGAATCTAATATAGAAAAACAGAAATTACATTTTGTTGTTTGAGTAGGATTGTTTAAAGAATTGTCATGGGAACTTGAAGGTAAATTAATTAGTAAGCATTTTGAATGATGAAACTTTTCATCATTATGAATACGCCAAGCTGTATTAGGTTTATACTTTAACAATTCTGTAGGAATAAAAGTACCTGTACAAATAGTAGCTTTAGAAAATTTTAAAATAATATCTTCTGCTTCATGAAGATCTAAAATTACATTTGATGTTAGTTCAAGTTTCTCAATGTTAATTTGGATACTGTTGAATAAAAACAGTTTAACTGTGGCCTGCTCATCAATAATAACCGCCTTTTCAAAGTATGGTGTTAAATCGTCTTTTAATAAAATTTTACAAAACATAACACTTTTTTTGTTCTCAGGAGTTATTCTTTGCTATTTTGGAGGAAAATTAATGGATTTAGAATCAAAATAAATTTGTTTATAAATTATATTTATATCATCAGTATTTTCAACCGGTGAAAATGGTTCTTGGCAATTTTTTTTTGCTTGATGCACAACTATTCTTGTAGCTACTCTTTTGTTAGTATACTGTTTCTAAAATAATATCAAGTATTTAAAAAAAAAAATTAATACCGTGTTTTGAGATTTATGTTTGTGTTAAATGTTCATAATTCAATGTTGTAATAATAAATACTAAATAAAGCAATCAAAAATAAAATTGTATAGACAATTTTAATTGATTTTTATGTTAAATAATGTATTTATTATTATTTTACAACACTGTTTTTCTATAATTTCTAGTATTTCTGATTATAGCTGTATATTAGTATTTATGTACCTACTTAATACTTAATAGTATAATCAAATAAGAATTAAATTAGTTTTTTTCTAATATACTTTCTTAAATAGGTAATTTAATATACTTATACAAATTAAATACTATTTTTAAATAGTATCCTTATGTGTATTTAGAATATTTTAACCACAGTTTTATTGATATTTACCAGTTCAGAACTATTAGATTTTAATTCCAGATAATTAGGTGAATTTTGTATAAGAGGCAAGGCCATAATTTCATCAACACTATCATCGAGACTAGTAGGGCTCTGGACTAGTAGAGGAGTAGCTCCTTCCTTTAAAATTGTCTACAAGAAGAAATATCTTAATTTATTACATGATTTTTCTTAATCATTGTCATAAGTACTTACTCTAGAACTAGAACTACTGTTTTGTAAGTTACTTATAACATGAGTTTTTAAATCTGCTTGGAGAAAATGGGATTGACATACTCTATCACCAATAAATACATTTTTGTTTGTTTTTGATGACCAACTTTCAATGCGCTTTTTAGTGACACGAAATGTAGGTACATTCAAAGTAGAACAATTGCAAAATGAACATCGTTTTGGCATTGTTACAACTTATAAGATCACTAGTTAAACTAGTTAAAAAAATAATTATTAAGGTCGTGTAAGCCGTGTATTGCAGACTGCACTACTGCAGTACTGCAGTGGTCTAAGGCCGTGGGCGTAGATATCAACTACCAAGTTTCACAAATAGAGCGCGCCACATGACGAGGTCCTGGACACTAAAGGCACATTATAAGTTCACTAGTCGCCAGACCTACTAGTCTAAGGCCGTGCTAATAGCTAATAAAAAAAAAAAAAAAAATATTTTTGAAGAACCGTTTATCATTAACGAATTAACTGCGCAACAAATTAAGTGGGAACCATATCATGAAACAATATTAAAAACTTATTTTATTGAACCGCAGCAAAACGATAGGATAATAAAATAAAAATAGAATTGAAACTCGAAAATTTAAATAAAGAGGAAAAAAATTTCAGAACTTTGCTTATAATTACGCGGATTTATTTTATTTTCCGGGGGACTTTCTTAGCGCCACCGAAGTCGTAACGCATACGATAAACACGCCGCGATGCACTAAACCGATTAATATTCGACCATATCGTTTATACCGTGGGCTTACCAAGAAGAGATCGAAAAACAAATTAAACGCAACTTTTTGTTACAATACCTCTACAGTAGAGACTCTACTAACTTTACACCTTACGAACTTGTGTTCGGAAAAAACCAAATATGCCTTCAACATTTAAGAAGGACTCAGAACCGCAGTATAATTATGTTATTAATCTTAGACGCATCATGCAAGAAACGCATAAAATCGCTAGGGGAAATTTGATTAAGGAAAAAGAAACTAATAAAACTTATTACGACAAGTCGTTGAATACTATTGACATACACCATACACGTAGGAAATAAAGTACTTATTAAGGAAAAAATAAGAAAAACGCACTTGGCTTAAACTGGCGGGGTCCATACGAAATACTTTTGGTACATGGCAATGAAAATATAACTGTTTAATAGGGTCACAAAAAAAGATCATCGTATACATACAAATAACGTTAAACGATATTACGAAAATGACGAGTCAGTAAATAAAAAAATAAAACAATACAACTTTAAACATGTTCAAACATTTCACTTTATTCTTATCAACTATCTTTCTTTCTAGAGACAAACAACGTATTTTCATAAGGACGCTGAAAACAGCGATTGAAGTAGAACCACATAGCGTAACTTAGCTTTATATATTGACGAAATACTGACATGTCTCATTAAACATATTAAAACAGCGAATATAAATTTGCTACGACCATAATCATCTGAGGTAACATAACGCGAACCATAACTCACTTTTCACATGAAATGACGAAGAGGTATCGACCTTTACCGAAATCATTATGCTTATATTTAAAAGATTACATTAAGTTAGTAACAGACCCAGCAGACATTTTAATATACGAACGTTACGGAATTAGAGAATAATCATTTATTATCACTTCATAATTTAATTATTTTTCTTCATTTCTTTTATTATCGCTTTATTTATATATATATATTATATGTACTATGTTTAACGCACCCAATATATATATATATATTACAGTGAAATACCTGATTTCTCAATCGTGGATTTGGAATTTACAAATTTGGGAAAAGACAACATAATCTTAATATCCGGAACAATCCTAGGACTCAACCAGATTGGCTTTATAACTAAGTTAGAGGGTCGAGCTCTAGTATTAAAAGAAAACAGAACTGTTACCCAATCCTAATGGAAACGAATGGTGCGGCATCTAGTTAATATTTTTAGAGGAAAATCTTCACAATTGTACCCAATATTAGCACAAATCTACGAATCTGACCATGCAACAAAACCCAACTTAACAAGCACTCACATTTAACAACAATTAAATACTTATGACGTAGTTATCGTATGGGAAGGTAGTACACTAGTATACCGACTTCAAAATTTTGAAATTATTACGCGTATAACACACCGTGTTAACTTTAAGAGGATGGGAACAGAATAATGACTGGCACTTTTGCTTACAACTAATAGAAATTGAAACGAAGTGAAAAATCTTGTCCTATCCCATAGGGATTTTTCTTAAAACAAGGACGGGCGCTAAAATTAAACGAAGCCCATAACATGATCTGTGAAAAAAAGCCATGACATAACAGAGGTGCATAACCCACTCACGGATGTTGCTTGGACGCTATGTTTATTCTTATTCTTACGTAAAAATTACGAACTTAATTTTGATATTATATTTAATGCATAACGGGATAAGGGTTGTTCTATTTTATTTTATTCCAAAGTAAAGGGTTATTAAATAATATATATTTATATATTACAATGGTATTTAGAAATTAAACTAACATAATATGGTATAACTATATTTACGACAAACCTAATTTCACTCGATTAGTACATATCAGATTGTACCTTCTTATGACTCCACTCACGTCAGGAACGTTTCGATATACAGATGAACATTTAACACAACGTTCCGGTATCTTCTATGAAAACCTAGGACCTTTGAAACTCATTACATCAAAATGGAATTTAACTGCCTACATTAATCTTTATAGATATAACGGTAAATGGACAGTGGGAGCATATAGCATAGTGACATGTTGAACTACTCTAACTTAAGGAGCAAAGATTCTTACTTACTACCCACCCACCCATTTTAATGAATATCACTATATGTATATTAAAGCAGCTCTCTTCGCTCGTATTATCACTAGAAAAAAGTAATGAACAACTAATTTGAAATAGTGGCATGTCGAACTCATTTCTGATGATGATCAAAAATGTATCCACCCTAACAACTTTTCTACCACAATAAAAAAATTTTAAGTTTATAAAATATATGTGTATATATGTATACAGGTATGTATGCATTCATTATTTTATATACTGATTTATGTAGCATAATATTATATAAATTTAATAATGATACAACATTAGTATGACAATTAACGAGCACTATTTGTTACTAGTGTAATGCACTATGGTGCACCAAATTTTTATGATTACTTTAAAAAATCTTATATAATGTTATAATATCTATTTCTAAAATACGTTATACATTTTGTACAAAATAAATTATATTTTTGCTGTTTATTGTGTAGATTTGTAATTACTTTAGAATATCAATTTAATAAAAACATATAAAGACATAAAAATAATTATTTATTTAAATAATAAAGACTTTTGTAATAATGTCGATTTTGATGCATATTTATCTAATGCTTCTTCTAAATCAATTGGAATATCCTTTTCACATGATAATAAAATTAAACTTTCCAAGGGAGTTTGATGCATAGTTGACCTTAATCTGGTTTTAATTCATTTTAGTTTGGAGAAAGATCGCTCATTTGACACTGAAGTGGATGGAATAGTACACAAATATTTATAAGCTGTATATAAATTAGGAAATGCTGCAATTAAGTTATAAGAATTTAAAAGTTTTAATATTTGTCATGATTAAAAAAATGCCAGATTTTTTCACTTTTTTTATTATTTGAGAACGAACAAAATCACTCATAACTAATAGCATTGTTTTTTGGCTATTATTAGATAAATAAGTCAACCAATTTTTTTTTTCTGTGCAGATTCAATTGTAGCGATATGAGAAGAAAGTAATGCATTATGTTTAGCAAAAAGCTTAATTAATTAGAGAAAGTTTCCTTGATTCTTGGATAACCAAGATTCATTATAACCTCTTAAGGATGAATTTTGATGAGCGAGATATAATAACCCTTCAAATATTATTTTTACAATTTCTCTATTTTCTGCAACTTTGCTATTAGAATCTTTCAAATATTTTATATCTACTCTTTGATTACTTAAATACATAACTTTTCTAACCTCAGATTGCAAATGGTTTGGAGATGCTTCATGAGTATCAAGTTTATAAGATATATGTCTCCAGTCATTAGAACCACATCTGGCAAGTTGATTAGACTTTCCATCGGCTGTACCAGTTAGTTTGCATACAACACAAAAAACTTTATCCTTAGTTAAGTTAAATTAAAAGTTAGCTCTAAAAAAAGTAACTTGTTAATTAACTTAGTTAAAAGTTAACTTTAACTTATTAACTCGTTAATGCCCAGCCTTGGTTATATGTATAATATATAGGTACATAGTATATTCTAGTATATCATACCTATACATGCATTTTATGATGTTTATGAGATAATAAACCAAGTTTAAAAAATTAAATTATAATTATAATTATAATTTAGTTACTTTTTTCATGATTATTATTTTATTTTATATTAAAAATAAGGTCTCACTGTAGACCATGGGTAGCCTACAAGATACACTTTCAACTTTTTAAAAACCCAATTTTTTTAGGGCTTAAATAGTTATAAATAATGATCTAATATGTTATAATAAACACTAATATTCCTTGATACATATAGAAGTTAAAAATATGTACCACTTTCCTATCTTTAATGATATACAACTAACCAAATTGTTGTCACAACGTGGACCACTCTCCGCTAAAGGTATGTTACAACTAATATTTTATAAAATATAATCAAGGATATCTAAAACTGACAATGAGAAAAGAAAAATTGTTACTAAGACTATTCAAGCTGTTAATCACAAACAAAAAAAATTAACTTTTGGAAAATTAAACAAGTTCAAATCGTCTGTTAATCGTCTTATATATTATTATTATCTGTTATGTAGAGTTGAAATTGTGATTAGTACAACTAATATAATATGGACATTTAATGAAAACGATTTTAATATTGTTAGAATAGATCGTTTATACTCCTTATAAGTATCGTCCTATAACACACAGTACATGCATCAAATCCCAGCATTCCTTATGTTGAATATAAACAAAATTTAAGTGACAAAGAAAATATTTCTATATTACAAAATGTATGGATATGTTTACAATTTTAACTTTGATTTTCAATATGAGAATATCGGAAAATATAAATTTAAAATAAATGGCTTGATCTACTACTAAATTATATAAGTAATAATGCTATATTAACATAACTGATGAAAGACATTTAGCAATCAAAATGTTGATGTTGTTTTAAAATACAAAACATCATATTATGAAATAATAATGTATTATAATATTAAAGATCCTTAAATATAACAGTATTCCCACATTAATTAAAAAAGTTAGAACAGTACATGTTTTAAAATTAAAGTTTTTTAAGTAAATAATAATGTCTTCAATTAACGACGAGGCTTCATGATATTTGTAATTCCAGATGGTTTTAAAGCTCTTGAAAAGATAAGCTTTTTTTATTTTTTTAATTGTAATACTTTTTTCAGAGATCTATAAAATAAAATTAAAATAAAAACTATTTTTACTAGCCACATGGAATATTCCATTCAACTTAAAACACTCATTCTTTCAGAAAACAAATGATTTTGAACATATTTAATTCACATCATATTAAGTCATAGTTAAAATCAATATTTTTTACCATTAGCATTATTACCATCAGCCATTTAAAGATTTGTTAACTTTTTGAAGCAAAACTTGCATTTTTAATTACATTTTCTGAATCATAATATTATTTTTAGCTCCTATAACTTTGGAGCCCTACTATACCTTATAAACTACTAGTATAAAATGAAATTTTAATATGTATCTAAGTACTGCAAATAACATTTCGATATTGGTATTTGTACTATTACCTAAATTAGAATTATGTGTGACTTCCTGGCCAATGAAATACATTTTGAAATTACTTGAGTTTCTATTTTAGGTAATTCAGATGAATTAGATTTATTTGTAAGATAAATAGATGAATAGATAGAAAAACAATAATTAAAAATAATTAATTAATTAATAGAATAACTTAAAGTGAATGGAAGATTATGTGTTCTATGAACGGATGGAGAACTATTATTAGTAATAGAGAAGAAGTTCTGTTTAAGTTTTGGTTGTAATGTAATAGATAAAGAATTTTTAGCAGACGCTTTTGAACATAATACGACTGATGGTTCTTTTACTGAATTCTCAATTGGTACTAATGCAATTAATGAAGAATCATCAATTCATACGGATTTCTGTATTATTCGGAAGATCATTATTTTCTACAGTAATCAATATTAATGTTGGTCTTATATCACAAGTTGAAATGTTTTGATGAGTACTAAGTATACTTATTATTTTCATTTATAGAAAAATAAATATTATCAGTAGTGGCTTTTGATTTATTTATAAAAAATTGAAATATAATAAATCAATTTAATAAAAAAATTATTATTCATTTTTTTTTTTAAACAATGAAAATTGTTCGTGGATAATTTAATAAATACATTTGACTAATGTTAGAATATTTTATGTACCTAGTACACTAATTCTATTTGGTAACTGTTGATCAGCTTTCTCAGCATTTGGTCTTTTGATTTTGAAATTTCTTTCACATGTACTCAATAAACACACATCATTTGTTTCTGACATAGCATTAGATGCTGATTGCACAGCATAAATTGGTACTGGCAAAGTAAAAAGTGCTAATGATTTGATTATTTTGTTTTTACCATTTACCAATAATTCAGGACTAAGTATGTCCTAGGTTCACACATTTTACTGTTTACAGTCAAAAGTAAACCCAAATTTGAACTCCACTCATTTACACATTCCTACAAAATAAGCAATAAAAATTTCAATGAACAGACATAAAAAATGGTTTTAAAACAATATTTATGAATGATTAAAAAATTTACTTTTGTTGGAGTGAAAATTGAAATATTGTCAACCTCTTCATTAGTATTAGTTGTGCATCCTGGTATAGAATAATAAGTTTCAAAATCCTAAATTAACAAAATAAAATAAATTAAATTTACGTATATCGTATATGATATAAATATAATGTAATACTATAAAAGAACGAAGACTAATTCCGATCACAATAGTAATTTGATTTTACTTTCAAAACTGATACTGAATAATAGTTTCAGCTATCTTTTTATAAATGTTGAAAGCATTTTGTTGAAAAACTTGAATATGTAAAACATAAGTTTTATTTTATCAATTTAAATCTAAATACAATTTTTTTATAGCAATTTTAAGTTTGACAAAATTGTACATTTTAATGAAAAATAATTGTAAGTTCTGCTATAGCCGTAGAGTGTACCTTGTTGTTGAGTAGGTCACTGTAATGAATGAGCTAAATTTGAATTTGATGATAAATCGTAGCATATTATGGAAAAAAAAACAATTCTAAGGGGAGATAGTCTGCCATCTTATATTAATAAGTAATTTAGTTTTACTACTATTAAAATGGCGGGCGTAACTATGCCAGGCCATAGCTTCGAAAATGTTATTGTGCTAGTAAAATAAAATCTAGAAAATTTTTTTCCCCGCAAATAATATTTTTGAATTTAAAAAAGATAATTTACATTATAATTATTTATAGATTTTTGAGTTTTAGTAAGAACTACTTATGAGGAACCGTGTACTAAATGTTTGATCATTAGCTATACAAATTGAATATTTTACAAACTTAATTACTTTTACAACCAACAAATTAATTTGCAAATTTTTATGATTTAAACAAATTGTAACAAAATGTAAACTTAAAACGCTTCACAAAAAATTGCACCTAAACATTTTTAATAATAATAAGTTGCTATGAGAACCACTATGTTAGGTTCTTATAATAAATTTGACACAATTTTACATAAAAACACCATATCATTGTAAAACCAATATATTCAACACTCTGTACAGAATCTAAAAACCAAACAATTTCTAATGCACAAATGGTTATTATAATTATGCTGTTTCCATAAAAGTTTTTTTTAATTTTAAATAAAAACCAAATACTCTCCTCTAGTAAAATATATTATGTTGCAAGGCAATACGACAAAAGACAACTAGGAGTTAACTATTTTAATGAAGTAGCTCAAGATAGAGACATGGAAGGCAGTTTATTTCGTAGCTATAGGACTCCAATGGCCACCAAGGCTGATCAAAAAAGAAGAAAAATAAAATAAAAATGTATTATTCTTATAATTAAATATAATAATATAAATGTATAATCAATTATACTTCTAACCTTACCGTAACAAATAGTTGAGTCAATATAAGGCAACAAGGGAGTTTGGTTAGATTCCAGATTTGCAACATAATTTGAAGTTGAACAAGACGATTTATTTACACAAATCAACCTATTATTGATAGATGAATTTATTGATGGAATATTTCTTGTATCCATCAAATCTGTTAAAATTATTTAAAATATTTTAGAAATTGAACTTATTTTAATTTTTAAATTTTTCATAGTTATAAACCCAGTATTAAATGGCTCAAAATAATTACATAGGTATATTTAATATAAGGAATTAAAAAATTAAGTTATCAGTTTTAATATTTTTTTTTTTTTTTTGGTTATAAATATATGTATTATATGTTATAATAAAATATACATTGATATCTAAAAATATGGTCTAATGCACTATTCCACAACAATCAAAATTTACCAAATGTTCATAAAATGCATTATCTTAAGTCAGGTGTCTGCGGTACAGCCGCTGAGGTGATTAAAAGTTTCTCAATTACTTCAGATAATTACCAAGCCGCTTATGATGAATTAGTAAAGCAATATGAAAACAAGGCGTTAACTATCCAAGTTCATATTCGTGCATTATTGAATTCGCCAAAGGTACATACTAATTGTGCTGCTGAATTAAATAAATTACATTATCATGTTAATTCTCATGTTCGCTCTCTCATCGCTTTAAAGCAACCTGTACAACATTGGGATGCCTGGTTGACAACAATTGTTTGTTGTCATCTAGATCCAACTACTGCTGGTGAGTGGCAGCTGCTACAAACCAGCAAGGAGCTCCCTGCATTTAAAGATATTGAGTCGTTTCTGTCTAAACGCATAGCTGCCTATGAAGTCGGTTATATTTCATCAAAGTCTGATACAAAACAAGCCACTGGAAAGCAAAATCAGTATGGAGCCAAAAAACATGATGTCGTCAAGGCATTTTTTGCCAAAAAAGCTGAACCTCATACTATCAAGTGTGTGTTGTGTACAGCGCCACATAGAATTTATGCATGCAACCAATTCAATCAAATGTCAGTATCTGAGCGTAAGGATATTGTAACCAAATTTAAATTATGTTTCAACTGTTTGAACTTCGGACATCAAGTTGAATCTTGTTATTATCCTGGATGTCCACGTTGTGGCAAAAAACATAATTCAAGACTACATGCTGACTCGAGCCATATATCAGAACCAGAGAGCTCTACGCAAACTGAGACACAGAAAACCAGTCAACATAATACAGTATGCCATGCGATGACCAGTAATAAGCATGCGTCAAGTACCACGTCCACTGTGATGCTTGCTACTGCTGTAATAAATGTTCATGACTCTGATGGGCAACCTCAACGCTGTAGAGCCATCTTGGATTCTGGATCTCAACTTAATTTCATAACGTCATCTTGTGCTCAACGCTTGCGTTTAAAGAAGACTAATATTTCATTGTCAATATCTGGTGTTGGTACTATGTCTTCTTCCACTGTGCGTTTAATGCCATGCACTATATCATCGCATTGTCAAAACTATCAATCCTCGATTGAATTTCATTCATTGCCAACGATAACAGAAAGACTTCCCCATCAAATGTTCAGCATGGATCAATTGAACATACCTTATGATGTCAAGGGCAATCTAGCTGATCCTCAACTCAACGTACCAGCTGCTGTTGACATATTATTTGGCGCTGAGCTATTTTATGATATTTTCCTGGGTGCACGTAAACAGCTGTCCAAGCATATTAGTGTACACAATACAAAACTTGGTTGGATACTTGTTGGTAAATTATTTGAGAAGTCATTAGTCAAGTCAAAAATGACTATGCTATCTACCCCTGTATCTGTCAATTCTGCTTTAAGTCTATTTACCTCAACAACAAATGCTCAATTCATTGAAGAAGCTCAAGCGGAGAAGCACTTTTCATCAACTGTTAAGCGCGAT